>NW_004444026.1:513098-552539 GCF_000243295.1 Trichechus manatus latirostris | reverse complement strand
TTCCTGAATTCTTCCAATTTTTTGTCTGTATTTTCCATGAATTTGTCTATTTTTTCCTCATGTTTTTTAGCTTTTTGCCTCAGCTCTTGAAGAATTCTGAGTATTAGCGATTTGAATTCCCTTTCAGGTAGTTGTAGTGCATTTTCTTCCACTGGAAAGTCATCTGGTGTTTTATTTTGGACACCTACTGGAACCATCCTGTTCTGTTTTTGTAAATGTTTTAATATTGTCTGCTGTCTTCGGGGCATTCAGTAGTTACTTTTCTAGTTTATTGATTGTAGATTTGTTTGTTTTGTCCCTTTACTTTTTAAAATTTGACTATGTCTGAGCAGGCGGACTGTGTGTTCTTTGTTGTTTGCTCATCTGTGGGCACAATACTTATTCCCTCCTTCTCCAATTGGCAGGGACAGTCACTCAGATATGGTATGGCAGGGCAGGTCCAGCTGAAGAGGAGCTACTGGGACAGGTTGTCTGTGGCACCTACTACAGCCACCAGGGTGGGTCAGTAATCGGTGCAGGGCAGGTTCCAGTAGGTCGTGCCTGTGCTGCTTGGTGGTGTGATGTTAAGCGCACGGTGCAGGTAGGCAGGATCTAGGGGGGAGATTGTTATGTCTGGAGCTAAGATGGATATGGGAGAGAGGAGAGAGGAACAGGAGCCAAAAACATACAAACAAACAATAAAGAATGCTAAGGGAGCTTGCTGTTGGAGTGGAGAGATGAGAGACTATGAAATGGAGAAAAACATAAAGGGGAAGAGGAAGAAAAGAATGAATAAATAAAAATTGGGAAGTTTAAAGAACCGCAAAGTTCCCAGGGATCCCACCCGTGCAGCTATGAGGTCTGGGAAAGTCGCTCTCAGGTGTTGCAGTACAGTCTGGCTAGAAGGCGTAGAGCTATACAACGCCAGGTATTCAGGGAACACAAAGAGAAGGAAGATATAGAGAGATGAGAAACTGAGTAATGAAGAAAGACAAAAAGGGAAAAAGAGGGGAATAGAAAACAAATTAAATTAAAAAGAATTTTAAAAAATAACAAGAAAAGTCCCAAAAAAAACAGAAAAAAACAAAAAACTCACGAAGAAAGAGATGCCCTCAGGGATCCCACTGCATGTCTGTGCAAGCCGAGGGGGTGGTCTCCTTGCCACACAGGACTGCCTGGCCAGAAAAGGCTCCCAACTCAAGAAAAGGCAAAGAAAACAAACAAAAATTCAAAACAAACAAACGAACAAAAGCCCCGGGATCCCACTAGCGTGGCAGCCCAGACCCAGAAGCAGCTCCACACTTGAACAGAGCTCCACAGCCCCTCAGGAAGAAGCAAAATGGCGCACGGAGCCAGGTATTTGAGTGAAAGGAGGGGGAGGTCGTGAGAGGTAAGGAAGAAATCAAAAGAAGTAGAAAAAAATATCAACACCAGCAGCCAACAAATGGCACTCAGAGAGCTGGCCCGTTCGGGTGTGTGGAATCCAGGCAGCCTGTGTTTCCCGGACAAGAGATTGTGGCCGCGGGAAGCAGAGGAGGCCGAGTGGGGGTGAAGCAGGGGGGGGGGGGGGAAAGCGTATATCGCAAATTACCTGTTGTTTTGTCTCCCGCTGGAAGCTCCGTGAAGCTGCTTTCTCGTACCCCCTGTTTGCTGGTGTCCGATAGGAGTCCAACATGGTGGATCTGTGCTGCGTTAGCTGATAGGGGACCTCTGCATGAATCTCTCCTCGCTGTCCGTTCTCTGTCAGTTTTCTCACTCCATTCGGTGCTTGGCTGAGTTCTTTATCTCTTCATTTGATGTTTTAGGGTTTCCGGATTGTTGTATTCTCTGTTCGGCTTAGTTTTTCAGATCTTTGCTATGGAGGGACAGTGTGCTGCTTCTGCCTAGAGCGCCATTTTGCTGGACTCTCCATTTTTTTTATTTTTGTAAAAATATAGGTAACATAACATTTACCAATTCAGTATTTTTCACGTATAAAAATTCAGTGAGATAAATTATGTCAATTATGTTATGCAACCCTCACCAATATCCATTGCCAAATTTTTTATCAACATAAACAGAAACTCACTGCTTCCTAAACAATGACATCTGCCCCACCCATTGTAACCACTGTCAAACTATGATCTCTGTACATTTGCCTATTCTAGGTATTTCATATTAGTAAAATCATATAATATTTGTCCTTTTGTCCATCAGCTCACTGTTGATGTACACTTAGCTCGTTTCCAAATTGTGCTTCAATGAACACATTGTGCGTATATGTGTGTTCATCTCTATTAGTATTTGTGTTGCATAATGTTACAGATTGAATTGTGTCCCCCCAAAATACGTGTTATAAATCCTAACCCCTATACCTGTGTTTATAATCCCATTTGTGAAAGGGTTTTTTGTTATGTTAATGACACAGTGTTAGTGTAGGATGTGTCTTGACTCAATCTCTTTTGAGATATAAAAGGAACAGTTCAAGCAAGAGAGCAGAGAAGAGGGAAGGGAGATGCCATGTCACATGAAGATCACCAAGGAACCAAGGAACAGAAGCTCAGAAAGAGACAAGACCTTCCTCCAGAGCCAACAGAGAGAGAGAAAGCCTCGCGTTAGAGCTGGCACCCTGAATTTGGACTACCAAACTCCTAACCATAAGGAAATAAATTTCTGTTTGTTAAAGTCACCCACTCGTGGTATTTCTGTTATAGCAGCACTAGATAACTAAGACAACTTCCTACAGTTAGAATTTTTAGCTCAAAGAGTAACAGATTAACAATTGGTTACATATGCCAATTTGTGCAACAGTAAACAGTTTCACTAATTTATACTCTTAACAATACTGTAATTGAATGCCCATTTCCTCAAACCCTGCCCAACACTGGGCATAAGCAGTCTTTTTCCACCCTTGGCAATGTTAATACGCTATCCTGTTTTTCACATGTATTTATTAAAGAAGTTGAATGACTTTTCAAATGTTTATTGGTTACATGTGAATAGCTGCTTCTGACCGACTATTTTTCTCTATTTTTAACAGGAAGGTTAGCAGAGAACTGGCTCAGGAGCCAAACTGCTTACATTTGAATCCAGGCTCTGGAGCCATGAGAAAGTATAACCCCAGCAGTCTGTGTTTTAATAAGCCCTCCAGGTAACACTGATGCACCCCAAATCTGGAGAATCCCATAGATGTGAGAACCTTGCAAGTGATCAAGAAGGAGAGAAAGGATTCTAAAGATGTATGAAAATCCATTAAAAATCTTCCCTTCCTTTTAACTTTTCCTCTAGAGACTAAAGAAAGTATTGGATTATGTTACTTGCATGTTTGATTGCCAGACAAGTTCTTTGAAAGTTGCAGTGTGGGAAACAGTTTAGGCTAACAGGGTGATTACATCCCTATCACATCTGTTTTAAAACCTGCAGAGTATTCCAATAGTCTGTTGATGAATATTACTAATTGCTTATAAATGTTAACTATTATTAACAAATATGAAACAGTAATCCTTATACATGTATTCTTAGACCTTTTCTGATTCCCTCCTTAGGACAAATTTCTAAAATAGATTAGATATGCTGAATTAAAGAGTCTCCACATTTCTAAGTTTAAAAGTTACATTTTTATTTCCCTACAGAAAAAAAATTACATCTTTATTATGACATTTATACCATGTGATCTATAATGGGAGTACCAGTTCATCTATGCTTCTGGAGACACTGAACATTACCAGACATTTTTGTTTTGGTATGTTTTTAAAATGTAATTTGTATTGTATTATTTGCACTAAAATTCAATTGTTATTTTAGTATTTACTAAGCTTCTTAAAATAATTCTCTAACAAATATACGTTTCTCAAATATGATTTATTAAAAAATTTTATCAAAGCTTATGGAAAGACATTCAAAAAAGCACAAAATTTAGTAAAAGTCTCCTAATGCTCATCCTCCCATCCAGCAGTGACCACTTTCAAAAATTTCTTATGTGTTTTTCCAGAAATTTTATACGGTATCTATATCACATGTGTCATTATTAATTTGATATTATTCTAGAAATTAAATTTACATTTTTGTGATTATTAATGAGTTTGAAAATCTTTTTACATGCTTTGGTCTTTGTAGTATATGTGTGGATATGTGTGTGTGTGTGCGTGCATGCATGAAATGTCCATTCATAACAGGGTAGCCAAATGAAGCAATATTTTAACTTATGCTTCAGGCCTTCAAATCATGCTTACAAAGGTCTTCCCGTACCAACATCATTCCTTTTAGAATATTTCTGGTTTTATTGTTGTTCCTTAAATCTTTAATCCATCTGCATTTGTTTTTTTATATGAATTAAGACATATTATCTCATTATTTCCCTTTTAAAGTAGAGGAAGTTAAAGTCCAGAGAGGTTACATGACTTTCCCGAGGTTACACATGTGGTCACTGGCCAGGTCAATCCTTTTGTGATTCAGTGTCCTTTCCAATACTTCATCAAAGTAAACACACAGAGAATGGTGGCAGGGATGGGGCATGGAGGGTTAGTGCAGAGGATAGAAAATTGAAACAAACTTTATATGTTTTTATTCCCAGCATCCCAATAATCAGAAGACCTAGAAGTTGGCTTCCCAGAAAGAATAAAATCTTTAGCTTCCCTTCCTTTATAAAAAACAGTTTTGTATTATATTAACATCTTTTTAGACTTTTACATTTATTAAAGTATGATTTTCAAAAAGTCAAAAATATGACTTATACAAGTATAGGATGTGTGTCAAAAATATATTTAATTCATTAATGAGGAAACAAGCAGGATGGTAAAGTTGGTTCAAAGAGCATTTTATATTGAGTTTTTATAGGGTTTTGAAAAAAAAGAATGTTGAAATAAAATTGCTAAGCTAAATACACAATTGGTTAATTTTCTATAGAACAGTACAGTCATAACCTTTGGGGTTATGTTTTCTACTCAGCAGGAATCATTTGCATCTCTCCTGTACAGAAATCTACAAGTTAACATGTAACTTCAGAGTCTGGGTCCTAATCAATAATTAATAGCAAGTCAAACAGAGACACTCCCCTAGATAATTGACTAATCCTAGGATAAGCCTGTTAGACAATGCTCCAAGTTGATATTGAAAGAACACACAGGCATCCTTTGCTTTGTTTTGGATAATTCTTTTCAATACATTTATCATCCAAAAGAAAATAGACTTTTTAAAATAAATTTTTAATTTATGGAAACAATAAACTATTTGTTATGTTAACTCTTTGATTGGTTAATTAAAACTTCCGATTAAGAAAATAACACCAGAAACATCCCCCCTCTCAAACAAACAAAAAAAATTACCCTTTAGTCAATTCCAACTCATGACAAGCCCATGTGTTACAGAGCAGAACTTCTCCAAAGGGCTTTCGTGGCTGTAATATTTAAGGAAGCAGATTGCCAAGTCTTTCTTTCAGGTCTTGCTATGTGTGTTTGAACTGGCACCCTTTTGGTTAGTAGTCAAGTGCAAACCACTTACACCAGCCAGGGACCTTGCATAAAATAGCACAGAAAGGTTAAAAAATAAAAGATTGAGTAAAAATAAACCAGACAAACCATCAGCAAAGAAAAGTTGGATGAAAATATTAATATTAGAAAAATTAGAATTTAAACTATCAGACAGATCAGAATTTGAAGCAGACAATTTTACAAAAAATAAAAGGCTCACATCTGAATGAACCAAAGGAGGCTGATGTGCTGCAAAATGAGGGAGAAAGATATTAGGTGACGATGAAGAGATAGATGTGCAACAATCAGATCCTTTGCTGTAAAGGAAGTTTTCAAGAGCAGAGTGACATGGTTTGGTTTTCATTTTAAAGAATCATTCTGATTGCTATGCAAAGGCTGCCTAATAGCTGGGCAAGAACGGAAAGAAGGAGACAAGGTAGGGGAGTTCATGGGAGAAATGATAGTAGATTGAACTAGGCTGGGAATGAAGAAAGGTAGACAGGTAGGAAATAAATTTCAGAGGTAGGGCTGACTGGCTTTGGTAATTAATCAGTTTGAAAGGTGAATAATACTCTAAGGATTAGGTGAAAAGATGTACCAAGGTTAATAATGCAAGCCTTGGTACAAAGTGGTACTTGCTCAATGGCAGTTGTTATTATTATTATTATCATTATATTATAGAACTGTAATAGAAAAACGGAGCCCTGGTGGCACAGAGGTTAAGAGCTTGGCTGCTAACAAAAACGTTAGGAGTTTGAATCTACCCAGAGTTTAGTGGAAACCCTATGGGGCTGTTCTACTCTGTTATATAGGGTCACCATGAGTCAGAATTGACAGAAACGGGTTTGGTTTTGGTTTTGTAATAGAAAATAAGAACTCAATTCTTTTTTTTAAATAATACTTTATTGTGTTTTCATCGAAAGTTTAAAGATCTCAATTCTTAATGAAATATAAGTAAATATTATGAATACATTTTGCTAATGCATTTGAAAATCTAAATTAAATCCCCATTTGTAAAATTATAAAAGATCAAAACTAATAGACCAACAAGCGGGGACAAAATAGACAAGGTAATTAAAAACTTATCACTTAAAATGTCTTTAGTCTCAGGAACTATATTATATTCTCTACTATACATTCCAAAGAATAGAAAAAGATGAGAAAGCATCTAATTCATCCTATGTTGGTAATATAACCTCAAGAACAATAATAATAACACTAACCAAGGAAACTGTATACCACTGCTATTTATGAATGGAGTCCCTGGATGGTGCAAATGGTGGTTGACACACTAGGCTGCTAACTAAAAGGATGGAGGTTCAAGTCCATCCAGAGGCACTTCAGAAGAAAGGTCCAGCAAAGTACTTTAAAAAACTCAGCCATTGAAAACCTTATAGAGTGCAGTTCTACTATGACACACGTGGGTCACCGTGAGTCAGAATTGACTAGATGGCAACTGATTTTTTATTTATAAATACAAAAATATAATTCTTGAAGAAAACATTATCAAATTTAATTCAACAGAATGTTAAAAGACCAATCAACTATGGTCATCACTATGAGTGTATCTTAATAATAGAAAATTATCATAATTCATGAAATCAGGAAAACCTAGAAAAAGTATAGAAAACATTTGGAAAGAATATTTTGATAAGTTACTGAGGAGGAGAGCATGACAAATTACCAATAAATGATTATTAAAATGCCTTCTAAAGCATTTATCTCCTTTTGTTTATTTCTTCCCCACCCACCCCACCCCCCGAGGGGTGAAAAAGTAGACCTAGGCTTGAAGCTGAGTAGCTGTGGATAGAGCTATGGATAGAGAAAGGAGCCCTTGTGGCACAATGGTTAAGCACTAGGCTGCTAACTGAAAGGTTGGAGGATCGAATCCACCTAGTGGCTCCATGGGAGAAAAGGCTTGGTTATCTGCTCTCATAAAGATTACAGTCTAGGAAAACCTATGAGGCAGTTCTATTCTGTTCTATAGGGTCACTAGAGTCTGAATCAACTGGATAGTACACAACAATAACATGGACAGAGTGTAGTCCATCTTCTCTGGCCCCACCCTCCACCTAAAATGGGAACTCAGTCATTCCTTGAAATAAACACTGTGCAAATATTAAAGATTATAACTTTTAATTGCCAGTGAATTATTAGTCCATCTAGGGTGTCCAAATGTTTTATTATGGTCATCATTTTCTCTGTGAAAATTTTCTTCCCTACCTTGAAGGTCACAATTGCAGCAGTAAAGAAATCAAGTGACATTCTGCATTGGGCAAATCTACTGCAAAAGACCTCTTCAACGTGTTAAAAAGAAGAGATGTTACTTTGAGGACTGAGGTGCACCTGACCCAAGCCATAGTACTCTCAATCACCTCATATGTATACGAAAGCTGGACAATGAATCAGGAAGACCAAAGAAGAATTGATGTCTTTCAATCACGATGTTGACAAAGAGTATCGAATATACCATGGACTGCCAGAAGAATGAACACATCTATCTTGTTCCAGTACAGCTGGAATGCTCCTTAGAAGCAAGGATGACAAGACTTTGTCTCATGTACTTTGGACACCTTATCATGAGGGATCAGTCCCTAGAGGAGGACATCATGCTTGGTAAAGTAGACAGTCAGTGAAAAAGAGGAAGACCCTCAATGAGATGGATTGACACAGTGGCTGCAACAATGGGCTCAAGCATTGCAATGACTGTGAGGATGGCACAAGACCAGGCAGTGTTTCATTTCTGTTGTACATAGGGTCACTAGGAGTCAGACTCACTCAACAGAATCTAACAACAAAAACAACCTTGAAGGTAAGTGTTCAGATTAACCTGACTGGGGCATTGACACAGAGGAAGAAGCTTTCTTATAGAACTGATGGATTAAGCAGGGAGTTCTCACCTATGAGAAAGAGATAGATACATTGAACGTGGACAGTCAGGCAGAAACAAAACCAAAAAAAACTTGTAGAATCCCTGAGGTCTCAAATGCCAGTAGTTGGGGACTAGAACGTAAAGTCTAGGACTACAGAGTTCACCTTTGTCTTCTTATTTATATCTGTCTCCTAAGCACCTGCTTAAGTGTCCTTAAACATAGCAAGTAGTGAATAAATATTCACTAAATTGAAACAGTAAATAAAACGCCAGGGGAGAGTAACTAATTTGAAGCTAGCAAAATAGAGCAAGTAGCAGGAGGTTAGAACAGAGGGTGGGAAAAGGCTCTAAACAATTGCCCTCAAAATAACCTAGTGGTTGCAGGTTACTTTTAGGGACAAGCTAAGGAATTTTTGCTTTGATTTGAATTAAAATGTAAAAGTTGGAATAGACACAAAAATTTTATGTATCATTTTTATTTATAAGGAAAGGATATTGAAAGTACCCAAAATGTCTAATGTTAAGCAAATGTGATATGATGCAACCATTAAAATTATGTTTATAGACACTAATTGATCACCAGGAAAGGTTTATTATATAGTGTTAAGTAAATAGCAAAACAAAACAGAATGTAGGTTTGTATATGTAATAGAATTACAACTTCACAGCTTTGCAAACACACACACATATCCACAGATGCATACACCCTAAGGTAAATACCCCAACACCAAAGATAATTCTGTAGTGGTTTTATGAATAATCATTTTTGTACTTTTTCTTATTTTCCAGTTTTTATTTAATATACTTTTAACGAATTCATAATAAAATAGGCACAATTAAAATATTTTTCACAAAAATAGTGTAGTTAATAATAAGCCACTCGAGTAGTCTCCCAATTTCTAAAGAATAATAATAAAATAAAATAATTAATCAGTAACAATAATCGTAAAGTAAAATTTCAAACAGAGGATTATCAATTAATAGGATTCATTAACCCGAGAAGACATACAGTTGAGAGATTTTTATCAACAATAGTCATAAGATGCTGTCAATTGAGAAATATTGTAGTTATCGTATGTTCCTAATCCAAATTAAGACACATGGTATGATAAGAATTGGCGTAATTATGGTATGGAACGAGATAATATATTTAAAATTGATTATAATTTGGAAAATCTGGAGTTTATGGTCCTAACTTATCCTGCTGTCAATAAGCCTGGGGCTTAGTATTTAACCCTAGACTCACGCCACAGAATATCAGAGCTGTAAGGAACTGTACATTGTTATAATATATAATCTGTATGGAGAGCTTTCTTTGATGATCTCATTCAATCTTCATAACATGACTATGAAATGTTATCATCATATATGGAAAATAATGCTCAAAGATATTTATTAATTATGACTTGGTAGTTTTAAAGCTGAAGCCCTGGTGGCACAGTGGTTAAGAGATATGGCTGCTAACCAAAAGGTCAGCATTTCGAATCCACCAGCCACTCCTTGGAAACCTTATTGGAGCAGTTGTACTCTGTCCTATAGGGTCGTTTTGAGTCGGAATCCACTCGACAGCAAAAGGTTCGCTGCTTTTTTTTAATAGACTTAGCTGGAATTCCAACTCAAATTAGTGTGACAACAATTTTAATCAAATTTATCATATTGATTATCTAACCTTCCTCTCCACTATATGTCTCTCAGTTTGTCATACTGTGATGGCTTGCATGTTGCTATGATACTGGAAGCTTTGCTACTGGTATTTCAAACACCAGCAAGGCTCCAGCACGATTGTGAGGATGGCACAGGATCGGGCAGTGTTTAGTTCTACTGTACATAGGGTCACTACGAGTCAGAATTGACCTGACTGCACCTAACAACAACGTTTCTCTAACTTTCTCTGACACAAGGATAAGTAAACCACCAAAGACTGCCAATTGAAACAAACAGGCAAACAAAACCACCTCAGACAAAACTCCTCCTTCACCTGCACACACGTGTAATATGACAAGATTGGTTGTTCCACTTTGGAAAAGGGTAAATGGACCAGACTTTCGATCATGAACTGATCCCAAATACCCAAACAGGAATCTGGTCATGAAGCAATTTTGCAAGTGGATCTTTAGTCCATAGAAGTAGCCTATAAAAACCAGATGTTACTGTTAAACAGTTATTTCACTGACCGCTGTGACTACTATTTTGATCAGAATTTGTCATATGGGTTATCTAAAGTTTCTCAACTAATGTATAGAATTTTTCTTAAAGGAAAATTTCTCATGAATTCCACAAAACTATTTTTAAAGGATCTAGAGACCTCAGTTTGAAAAAATGACAGAAGAAAGTAAAATCGTATTTATGAGAATGTATTCCAATTACAAGTCATCACTGCATCATAAAGGTTTTGCTTTTATAGCTGGCTAAAGGATAAAAAACACAAAATTATATTTCTTTATATTTATGTACGCTCAAGAGTTTCTTCTTTTCCCTTTCTCCATTCCACAGGCCCTGGTTTCAGAAATATGATTCTAGTTTATACTCTCAAACTTACGCATTATATATTTAATCATTATATAACGTCCTTCCTTGTCTTTTATGGTGGATTTTGTTTTAAAGTCTATTTCATCTGAGTTAGTATTACCACTTCTACTCTTTTCTCATTGCTCTTTGCTTGATAAATTTTTTTCCATCCTTTTATTTTTAATATATTTATGTCTTTGTTTCTAAGGTGTGTCTCTTGTATACAGCATATTGATGGGCCCTGATTTTTTATCCATTTTGTCACCCCCTGTGTCTTTATGGGTGCATTTAATCTATTTTCATTCAGGGTAATTGTGGATTTGTGCTGGTATACTGTTGTTTTTTTTTTTTTTTTTGTGGTGCTGACATTTTCTTTGTTTCTCTTACTCCCCTGTGCTGAATTTATTTTGTTTGTGGATTTTTTTTTCATTTCTTTTGTTTTTGTAGATTTTGTGTTTACTGAGACTTTATGTTTTTCTTTATTTTGATGAGTAGGTTTGTTAACTTTCTTTGTGGTTACCTTGATATTTACTCTTATCTTCCTAAGTTTAAACTAGTCTTTTATTACTTGATATTGCCTTGACTTCCTCTCCATTTGAAAGTTTTATACCTACACCATCTAGTCTCTCTTTTATTGTCCTGATGTTGTTGTCTTTTACGGATTAACCTCTCAGATTCCCGATTGTAAATCTTTTAGTTTTGTTTTATCCTTGAGAGTTCATTACCTAGGTTAGTATCTGGCTGATGTTGTCCTGTGTCCTACATTCAGGTTGTTGGTCTGATGTTTTTGATTCTGTAACTGAAAGACTCCCTTTAGCTTGGCATGGTTTGTTGCTCACTCATCTGTGGGCACAATACTTCTCACCCTCTTGTTCAGGGGGGCAGGGCCGGTAGCTCAGCAATGGTGTAGCAGGGCAGGTTCACCGGGGGAGGGGGGCGTGGATGGGTTGTTGTGGCACATACTGGGTCTGAGGGGGCGGGGCCCATCGGGCTGTGCAGGGCAGGTCCGGTGGTCTGTGTTCTTGTGGCTCAGGGGCACAGCGCTCAGCATGCAGTGCAGATAGGCAAAAGAAAAGGGAGAAGATGTGACGTATGGAGCTAAGTGGGTGGGAGAAAGAAGAGAGAGAAGCAGAATCAAAAAAAAAAAGGAAAAAAGAAAAACAAAAAGTAAAAAAACGGTGTCACTTTAGAATTTGGCAGGTAGGGGCGGTTAGGCCAGGTAAGGCCTTGTGCTGGTGGCTCTCTAGCCAAGCGGTGATGCTCAGCCTGTCAAAAAGGGGCATGGGAAGTGCACGGGGCTAGGTGGGCAGGCGAAAGGAAGGGCAAGAAGTGAAAGAAAGAGAAGAAATGATAAAACAAATGAAAAACAACAACAAAAATAAATATGGTGCAGGAGGAGCTGGCCATTTGGGACAGGGCAGAATTGGGGTGGCAGTGAACTGATATCTCTCTCTCCGGGCAGCATGGCATGGCCCGTTAGGAAGGGGCAGAGGCAGCGGAGGGCCTAGATGGGAGGGAGAAGGAAAAGAGAAAAGAGGATAGATAAAGCAAAATAAAAAATATGACGCGGAGGGAGCTGGCCTGTGGGGGCGGCACAAACTCAGGGAGGCCATGTGCCAGAGGCTCTCTAGTTGAGCAGTACAGCACAGTCTGCCCAGAAGAGGCAATGTTGCACAGGGCTAGGTGGGTGGGAGAAAAGAAAGGAAGGAAGGGAGAGAGAAGAGACACCAACAACAACAAAAAAGGAAAAAACAAAACAAAAATTTTAAAAATGGTGCTGAGGAAGCCTGCCAGTGGGGGTGGCACAGACCCGGGGAGGCCGTGTGCTGGTGGCTCTCTAGCTGAGCAGTGTGGCACACCCCATCAAGAAGGGGTAAGCACAGGACACAGGGCTAGCTAGACAGGAAAAAGGAAAGGAAGGAAGGGAGAGAGAGACAGAGAAGAAAATGAAAAAACAATGGTGCTGAGAAAGCCTGTTGATGGGGGTGGTGCAGACCTGGGAAGGTCCTGTGCCAGTTGGACTCTAGCCAGGTAGCGTGGCACAGCCCCTCAGGAAGGGGTGGGAACAGCACACAGGGTTAGGTGGGTGGGAGAAAGGAAACGAGAGAGGGAAGAAACAAACAAACAAAGCCAAAAAAAAAAGGCATTGAAGAAGCCAGCCAGTAGGTGGTGAGGTGGACGTGGAAAGCAGTGAGCTGGTATCCCTCTGGCTGAGCGACTGTGGCCCACTGGAAAGAGGCAGAGCCACGTAGAGGAAAGAAGGGTCGGGGGTGGGAAAGCATGTATCCCTGGTTAGCAGGTGCTCTGTCTCCTGTTGGGAGCTCCGTGAAATTGCCTTCAACTTCCTGTCTGCCGTTCTTGGTGACTGAGGTTCAAGAGGGTGAATCCGTGCCACATCAGCTAGTAGGGGACCTCCACTCCGTACCTCTCTTTGTTCTCTCTGTTCTATGTCAGTTTCTTATTCCATTCTGTGCTTGATGGAGTTCTTTATCCCTTCATTTGACGCTTAGGGTTCCAGGACTGACATTTGTTTTACTTAGTTTTTCAGGTCTTTGCTGTAGAGGGACAGCATGGTGCTTCTGTCTATAGCGCTATGTTGACTCCGCCTCCTCCCCAGGTCTAATTTGCCCTTTAACTATGATTCAAGATGGCCTGGAAATCAATGAGCTTTGAGTGAATTTCTACACTGAATCATGTTTTATTATGACTGTTATTGGAGGCATACAAATGAAGATAAGATCTATTCCCTGCTTTCAAAAGTTCTCTGTAGATTGTTGGTTAGTTGGGAGACCTAGTAACTTGGGAATTAAAAGTAACGATACGCACGCATAAACACACACATCAGTTGTTGTCGAATCAACTCTGACTCATGGCAATCCCATGTGTGTCAGAGGACAACAGTGCTCCACAGGGTTTTCAATTCTGATTTTTTAGAAATAGATTGCCAGTCTTTTCTTCTGAGGCACTTCTGGGTTCACTCAATCCTCCAACCTTCCATTTAGCAGCTGAGCATGTTAACAGCTTGCAACACCCAGGGACAGAGTAATGACAACAGGGTGCGAATTTCTACTCTGAATCTTGTTTTCTTATGCCTGTTATTGGAGGGATACAAATGAAGATAAGACCAACCCTACGCAGAGTATGGTTGTTAAAGAGTCCTGGACTGTGTGCTAATACTGACGTTGACACTAAGGTGACCAATCATCCCTGTTTGCTAGGGATTGAAGGGGTTTCTGAGACATGGCATTTTCAGTGCTGAACCAGCAAAGTCCTGGGCAAACCAGAACGAGTTAATCATCCTAACTGGCACTTATTTATTAGCTCTTGAGACCCTGAGTGAATCAAAAAGGTCATCTGACCGTCAGTTTCCACATCCATTGAAATGAGAACTGCCATATCCCTACTAGATTGTCTTAAAGCATGAATGTGAAAGCACTTTGGTAAATCCCGTGTAAGGATCAGAAGCCAATTCTCCTCACCCTCAGTCTAGTGTTCTTAGAGAGTCCTATTATGCGTGTAAAATTTAATTCAGAAATATTTCCATCCTCCTCACTCACAAGGAAGAAAAGGTCAATAGGTCAACATAGTTTTATTGGGATTAAACATGTCCACTAAGCTGAGAAAAAACAGTACTTTAAAAAGAAATCAGTAACATTGGGTAGGTCTATGATTGTAGAGTTCCTCTATTTGTTGCTTCTTTTTTTCCTAATTAAGGAAGCCAAGTGAGAAACAATAGCATCAAGTGCTTTTGACATACTGAGCCAGATTCAGTGTGCCTTGTGATTTCATTATTGGGTGTCCCTTAGGAGAAATTTCCATTGTTACCTTCTATAAAAAATCTATGGCAAGCTAGTTCTACTTTATCATGGTAATATTTTCCAGAGCATTTATAATGTAATTCCTCGTCTCAGTTTTACTTTTCTCTGATCTGTGTTAGAATTGTAAATGCCTCCATTTCTGGGAAGAGAGAGAGGAAGAACGTTGTCATCAGAATTGGCCCCAGTTTGCTCCACAGATCGGGAGAGGCTCGGTGACCGTCATCACCAGGCTACAGTTTTGCAACTGATCATGAGTTAGGTAGAGGGCTTCAAACAGTTTCGTTCCCGTTAGAACCTATGCTAAGATTTTGAATTTCCACCCAGATATACTGAATCAGAATCTATAGCTTAACAAGATTCCCAGGTGATTCTTATGCATAATACATTTTGAGAACCACTGCTCTACTAGTGGTTCTCAGAATTGGTT
The DNA here is from genome assembly GCF_000243295.1 of Trichechus manatus latirostris. Classification (NCBI taxonomy): domain Eukaryota; kingdom Metazoa; phylum Chordata; class Mammalia; order Sirenia; family Trichechidae; genus Trichechus; species Trichechus manatus. Next base: position 537,488 of record NW_004444026.1, on the reverse strand, counting down.
CCTAACCAGCAGCATTAGCTTTGTCTGGGAATTTGTTAGAAATGTAAAATCTCGCAAGAGTTCCATCCAGAGTTAACCAATTCAAAGCCCTGGTTAGGAAATACCAATCACTTGACTTGCAGGCATTGGACAGCAACAACTATAACAACATTTCTCTGCTTAAGAGCCCGACCATGGCTTGTATTCCTTTACTTTAAATGCCAGAGAGGAGGGAAGGCTGCTGCTGCATGCCAACTGGCCCCAAAGATGCTCTGTCTGAAAGTTTGGTTGTTTCCTATAAATAACAGGGGAAGATTAACCAGTAAGCAAGGTTCACACAGCCTTACATTAAGCAAGGTACACATGTGAACTACAGATTAGTAAGTAAGCACAAGTAAGCGTGTACATACTTTGCATATTGGGTAATCCGTTGCAATAAGTGAAACAGTTACTTACTGTAAAGTCTCTCTGAAGAAAAACATAGTCAAGTAATGAATAAGCAAACAGTGTGATTTTGAGTGAGTGCTGACTTGGTTTCAAAATTCTATCCCAATCGACTCAATGGCAACAGGTTATATGGTCTCCACTTCTGTCACATTACCTTCCATCTCTCAGCCTGCACTTGTGGACTCAAGGGGAGTTCCTTATGATCAGTTGACTAAGGAAGAGAAAACTCATGCCTGGTTTACACACGGTTCTGCACGATATGCAGGCACCATTCCGAAGTGCACAGCGACACCCCTACAGCCCCTTTCTGCGACCTTCTTGAAAAACAGTGGTGAAGGGAAATCCTTGAGCAGTGAACCTGGTTGTTCACTTTGCTCACAAGGAAAAATGGCCACATGTGTGATTGTATACTGATTAATGGGCTGTGGCCAACAGTTTGGCTGGATGGTCAGGGACTTGGATGGAATAGGACTGTAAAATTGGACTTAAGGAGGTATGGGGAAGAGTATGTGGATAGACCACTCTGAGTGGGCCAAAGAAGTGAAGATATTTATATCTCATGTGAATGCTCACCAAAGGGGGACCTCATACCACCAAGAAAGTAGTGCCAGGAGCAGAGTGTGTCCTTTGGACCCAGGCTCCCTGCACTGAGAAGCTTCTAGACCAGGGAAAGATTGATGACAAGGACCTTCCTCCAGAGCCAACAGAGAAAGCAAGCCTTCCCCTGGAGCCGGCACACTGAATTCGGACTTCTAGCCTCCTAGACTGTGAGAGAATAATTTGTGTTTGTTAAAGCCATCCACCAGTGGTATCTCTGTTGTAGCAGCACTAGAAGACTAAGACAGGAGGTGAGGGGGGTCAAGGTAGATTGTAGTAGGTCATCAGAAAGGGGCAGAACTGAGAGACCTTGAATGTTAGGTTCAGGCATTTGGATTTAACATTTCTGAGAAAAGACATAATTCAAATGGCATTCGAATAAGCTTCTAGAACAATGTTAAGTGCAGACAGGTTTAGCTCAGTGCTCTTAAAGTGAAACTAAAATTACTTAAAAAAATAAAAAAAAACCAAATCTGTCTCCATAGGGTCAAATCCAACTAATAGTAGCCCTATAGGACAGAGTGGAACTGCCCCATAGGGTTTCCAAGGAGTGGCTGGTGGATTTGAACTGCCAACCTTTTGGTTAGCAACTGAGCTCTTAACCACTGAGACACCAGATCTTAAAAAACACCAGTGCCAGAGCCCCAGAGAACAGTTAATCGAGACTCTCTAGCCTAACTGGCCTCAGCAGTCGTAAACCACAGGATGAGTAGAGGAGAGCTCAGGGTGAGAGGTGAGGGCCTATACATAAAGGGCTGACTGTCATTCCTATGAGAGACACTGAGAAGGGCTGGGAGTAGTATAAATGCAACAACAAAGGAAAGGGGAAATTTAAAATATGTCACTGGAGCACAAGAGATGACTGGTTCAAATGGTCATGGGGATTTGGGGGACATGATTCTTTACAGGGATCAAAAAATCATGAAGGAAAAAAATAAATACGTATATACTGCCCTGTAGAAATTAAAAGCACTTGAGAGAAACAGAAGACCTCAGATGCTTTGAAGTAGAAAAATTGCCACAATGGGCTGCAGTTCTGGATAGGAGGTGTACGTGGGAAGAATTTAGATATTTCCTTGATAAATTATTCTCATCTCTGCTATTCTCGGGGGCATTTCTGAGGAGGCTGAATGGAGACTTGAGGCAATGATGGTAATATAATACAAGCAGCTATAAAGATGTTTCAGATTTCATAACAGTTAATCAGTCTATAAACTTTAGATCAATATGTAAAGAAAAATGTGTTTGGGGTGGTGGAGGCTGTAACGTTTAGGGTATGGGCTTTTGTGTCAGGATTAAGGAACCGTGAAAGGTGGACAGAGCCAAAGGGGAATGCACAGGCAGGAATAGGGAGTGGGTGCAGGTACTGCCAAGAAAGTCCATGGAAAGTAGAATTTTAAACAATGAAATATCTCAGTTTTCAGGCACAAGATCTCCAGATTGGAGAGAAACTTGAGACAATTTATGTGAGGCAAGCTGGTATATTCTATGAAAGGATGAAAAAGAAGAACATAGAAAACCCACATCTGGGTTCAGTCAACAAAGGCTCAGGGAGTATAGAAGTTTCCTAAGGCTGCAGTAACAAATCATCACCAACTTGTTGGCTTACAACCACAGAAATTGTTTATCTCGCAGGTCTGGAGGCCAAAGGTCTGAAATGAAGGCGTCAGCACGGTCACACTCCCCCCAGAGGCTCTAGAGGAGAATCCTTCCTTGTCTCTTCCAGATTCTGGCAGCTCTAGGTGTTCGTTGCCTTGTTGTTGCACAACTCTAATCTCTGCCTTTGTCTTCAGAAGGCTTTCCCCTTTCTGGGTGTCTTCTCTCCTCCTGCTGTGTCTCCTCTCTTGTAAGGATGCTTGCCATTGGCTCGAGGGCCTGCCTAATCCGGGATTATCCCATTTTACAATCCTCTAATTAATTTCATCTGCAAAGACCTTTTTCCAAATAAGGTCACATTTTATTTATGGGCTTCAGACGAACATATCTGTTTACGGGGTTACTTACAACCCACTACAGGGAGTGAGGAGAAAAGATGAAGGGCTCAGGGGAGGAGGGAACCTGGGCAATTACAGCTGAAAGGGTTACCTTGTTCTGAGATTCCCGAGCCTGACAGTGTAAGAACGGGAGGCTGACAGACAATGAGAGTGCAAACTATAAAATCATCAAGGAAACACGGGGGCACAGGTCAAGGTCAGCATCATGTGAACTCAGGTTCACCCCTGTGACCTAGATATCCTGAAGGAAAAAAGCACACCATATTGTGTAAAACGGGGGCTTTAAGTTCAGAGGACAGGCAAAACATGAGAAAACACAATATGGGCAAAGGGCAGTCAACTGAATTAGTGCACCTGAGCACAAGCTTTGCTATTAAGACGTTAGGTGTCCTTGGAAAGTAGTTTTCTCTTTTGCATAACTTTGAAAGTATAAATCAGAATGTTTCTGAAACTGGGGCCTGTGAAGTGCAGAGAGGGAAAAGAAGCTACACATATTCTTCAAACTACATAAATATGAAGAAATGTAATTTTGTGTTTTTTATCCTCTGGCCCGCTATAAAAGCAAAACTTTCATGCTCCAGTGACAACTTGTAATTGGAATACATTCTCATAAATAAGACTTTACTTTTTTCCTTCATTTTTTCAAACTGAGGTCTCTGGATCCTTTGGAAATAATTTTGTGGACTTCATAAGCAATTTTCCTTTAAGAAAATTCTATACATCACTCTAATGTATTGAGAAACATTAGGTAATCCATATGACAAATTCTGATTAAAATAGTAGTCACACCAGTCACTGAAATAACTGTCTAAAGGTAACATCCGGTTTTTATAGGCTACTTCTTTGGAATAAAGATCCACTTGTCAAATTTCATCATGGACCAGACTTTTGTGCCTGTGCACTTCCCCTTTGGCTCCGTCCACCTTTCTTGGTTCCTTAATCCTGACACAAAAGCCCATACCCTAAACGTTACAGCCTCCACCACCCCAAGCACATTTTTCTTTACATATTGATCTAAAGTTTATAGACTGATTAACTGTTATGAAATCTGAAACATCTTTATAGCTGCTTGTATTATATTACCATCATTGCCTCAAGTCTCCGTTCAGCCTCCTCAGAAATGCCCCCGAGAATAGCAGAGATGAGAATAATTTATCAAGGAAATATCTAAATTCTTCCCACGTACACCTCCTATCCAGAACTGCAGCCCATTGTGGCAATTTTTCTACTTCAAAGCATCTGAGGTCTTCTGTTTCTCTCAAGTGCTTTTAATTTCTACAGGGCAGTATATATGTATTTATTTTTTTCCTTCATGGTTTTTTGATCCCTGTAAGGAATCATGTCCCCCAAATCCCCATGACCATTTGAACCAGTCATCTCTTGTGCTCCAGTGACATATTTTAAATTTCCCCTTTCCTTTGTTGTTGCATTTATACTACTCCCAGCCCTTCTCAGTGTCTCTCATAGGAATGACAGTCAGCCCTTTATGTATAGGCCCTCACCTCTCACCCTGAGCTCTCCTCTACTCATCCTGTGGTTTACAACTGCTGAAGCCAGTTAGGCTAGAGAGTCTCGATCAATTGTTCTCTGGGGCTCTGGCATCAGTATCTTCTCAAGCTCCCTAAGTGCTTTTGGTTTGCACCTTAAGAGCACTAAGATAACCCATTATGTACTTAACATTCTTCTAGAAAATAATCAAATACCATTTGAATCATATCATTTCCCAGACATGTTAAATACAAATTCCTGAGCCTAACATTCAAGGTCTCTCGGTTCTGCTCCTCTGGTCACCTACTATAATCTGCCCTGACCCTCCTCACCTCCCAAGCTCATTTCCTTGTGTTCTTTGTGTCTAAAGAGAAATTTCTCCCCCATCTCCATACGACACAAACACACACACACACACAATCTTACAAAGGATTTTTTTGTGGCATATTTATGATGTGAGTCTGGGTGGTACTGTAAACATTTGTTTACAATGAAGTGTTGGAACCTGTGAATGTTTGACAATTTGTAGAAATAGTAGGATGGAATTTTGAAACCGAGTTAGCACCCACTGAAAAGCCACACTGTTTGCTAACTTGACTGTTTTTCTGCAAAGAGACTTTATAGTAACTATTTTACGTACTGGGATGGATTACCCAATAAGCAAAGTATGCACGGGCTTACTTGTGCTTATTTACCAATCTGTAGTTCACAATTTCAACTGTTTTTCACAATAAGCACAACTAAGCCTGTGTGTACCTTGCTTAATGTTAAGGCTGTGTGAACCTTGCTTACTGGTTAATCTGCCCCTGATATTTATAGGAAGCAACGAAGCTTGCAGAAAGAGCATCTTTGGGACCAGTTGCCAGGAAGAAACAGCCTTCTTTCCACTCTGGCATTTATACTAAAGGAACGCAAGGCATGGCCGGGCTCTTAAGCAGAGAAGCATTGTTATTGTTGTGTGCCTGGAAGTCAAGTGAGTGATATTTCCTATCAGGGCACTGAACTGGTTAGTTCTAGATCTAACCCCTCCTGAGCATTTATATTTCTAATAAGTTCCCAGGCAATGCTACTGCTGCTGATTAGGAACCAATTCTGACGACCTCGAGTAGAGTAGTGGTTCTCAAAATATACTATGCGTGAGAATTACCTTTGAGATCTTGTTAAAATGAAAATTCTAATTTAGTATATCTGGGGTGGAAATTAAATTCTCAGCATGGGTTCTAACCATAATGCATCGCTTCAAAGCTCTATTCGTAACCCATGATCAGTTGCCAAACTGTAGCCTGTTGATGTTGGTGACTGAGCCTCTCCTGATCTGTGGAGCAATCCGTGGCAGATTCTCATGAAAACTTCTCTTCCCAGAAATGGAGACATTTACATTTGTCATACCAGTGAGAGAAAATTAAAACTGAAACAAGGAATTACATTTTGAAAGGTCTGGAAAATATTACCATGATACAGTAGAACCAGCTTGTCAAGAAATTTTTTTATAGAAGGTAGCAATAAAAATTTCTTTCTATGAGATGTCCAATAATGAAACCACAAGGCACACTAAATCTAGCTCAGTATGTCAAAAGCACTTGCTGCTATTGTTTCTCATCTGGTTTCCTTAATTACAAAAAAGGAAATAACAAAGAGAGGAACTCTGCAGTTGTAGCGCTACCTAACATTTTACTATATTTTTAAGTAATATTTTTTCTCAGCTCAGTGCACATATTTAATCCCAATAAAACTATGTTGACCTATTGACGTTTTCTTTCTTGTGAACTAAGGAGGATGGGAACGTTCCTGAATTAAATTATACACACAGAATTAGATTCTCAAAGAACACTGGACTGAGGGTAGGAGGAACTGGCTTCTCATCCTTACACAGGATTTATCAAAGTGCTTTCACATTCATGCTTCAAGACACTCCAGTGGGGATGGAGCAGCTCTCATTTCAATGCGTAGCAAAACTGAGAGTCAGACGACCTTTGTGATTCACTCAAGGTCTCCAGAGCAGTAAGTGCCAGTTAGGATGACTAACTCATTCTGGTTTGCCCAGGATTTTCCTTGTTCAGCTCTGAAAATCCCCTGTCTCAGGAACCCCTTCAATCCCTAGCAAACAGGGATGACTGGTCACTCTATGGCAGTGGCAGTATTAGCACACAATCCAGGACCCTTTAACAACCTTCTTCTGTGTAACCCCCCTGTTGTCATTAATTTGTCCCTGGGTGTTGCAAACTGTTAATGTGCTCAGCTGCTAATCGGAAGGTTGGAGGATTGAGTGAACCTAGAAGTACCTCAGAAGAAAGGACTGGAAATCTACTTCCTAAAAATGAGACATTGAAAACTTTATGGAGTACAGTTCCCCTCTGAACATGGAATCACCAAGAGATGGAGTCGATTCGACAGCAACTGATGTGTGTGTTTATGTAGGTGTCTGTGTCATTACTTTTAATGCCTAAATTACCAGGTCTCACAACTAACAATCTACAGAGAACTTTTGAGAGCAGGGAATAGATCTTATCTTCATTGGTATCCTTCCAATAACAACCATAAGAAAACAAGATTCAGAGTAGATATTCGATCAAACCTCACTGATTTCCAGACCATTCTTTAACCAGAGTTAAATGGCAAATTAGACCTGTAGAAAAAACAGCTGGTTCTAGTAAGTTATTGTAATGACTCCAAACATCAGATCCTTAGATTTTTAACTGAGTGGTCTTGGCCCTTACTTATGACGCAGTAGAAAAAAGATGCAAGTTCATGAGTTCTATCTCTGCTTTTGCCACTGAAACGACTTTGGGCAAGTCACTTCTTTGGAACTTCACTTAGCTCGAGTGTAAAAGGAAGGACCTGGGGCCAGCTGGTTTCTAAGAACTCTCACAGTTTTACTTTACTATTCTTGGCTTCAGACCACATTCAAAGAAAAAAAAAATGGTGTTGGTAAGTGGTAAGCCCGAATTACAGTACAGGTTGAGAACTAAGGAAAATTAAGAAACACATACTGTCTGTTCTCAAGGGTTTGCTCCTCTTCTCAGCAATTCCTATGACCCTTTAATCAGTCTTACCAACCACCAAGCCACCTACGGTCCCTCTCATGTTCTGTTTTCTCTCCAACTGGCAAGTCAAGACAAACTAATTCACTTCAGATTATCCTTGGGGGTGACCCACAACAGTTTGAGTAAGCTCTCCTACAGGTATTTCCATTCCAAACAGGTAACCAATGCAAAATGTTGAATCGGTAATAGAGGAATTAGTTTAGTTCAATGTTGGGGGACCTGACTAACACCTTACCTCACTTGCTAAAATTTAATACCTTGGAAAATGCATGCTGCTAGTTATGGCCCTATATTTGCCCATATCAGTTACCTATATCTCATTTCTGTCTTTTTCTTGATAGATACATATTTGCTTATAGGTTTCCTAGCCTAAAATCTATTCAAAGAAACGAACATTAAAACTTTTCATTTGGACTATCTTCTGCTGTAGCTGTCACTTCTGCTCATGTGATAATTACACTACACTTCGTTTGTAGCATCTTTCCCAGATTGATAACTTGATATTTTTATAGCATCTCTTTTAACAACCGTATAAATTTAAAAAAAAAAAAGGAAAGCATTCTATTCTATCTGATCCAAAGCATTATATCCTTACCAGAGGATTTGGGAGGAGAAAGCCGTAATCTTCAGAAATGTGAAATCTTCCTAAAGACAATAGCAGGGTTGTCTTCAAATTCTGATTTTGAGGCTCCATTATTTTGTTTAAATTATCTGCCCTGAAGCTGTACTGAAAGGAAACTGCCCTGAATATATCAAATATCCAGGTTCAGAGAGCTTCAACACAGCGTCCATTAGTTGCGTAGTGACTCTGCAATGCCGCAGAACTTTGCCCTGAGGTGAAATTCCAGACTGCCCTGGACTTTCTCTGACACAAGGCGAAAAACAATTAACGACTCCTGATGAAAATAAACAAGCAAACAAAACTACCTCAGAAAAATCCTTCCTTCCCCTTCACATACGGGTGTTATGGGAAGCTTGGTTTTAAATCCAGAAACAAAGTTGTTCTACTTTGGTAAAGGGGAAATGGACCACAGCTTTGATCATGACTAGATTCCAAGTACCCTCACAGGAATCTGGTTGATGATGAATTTTGAGAAGAGGGTTTATGAAAACCATAAGTTACCATTAGATAGTTACTTCAGTGACTGGTGGTGAGTAGTGTGGGGAGAATGACTCCAAAGGCATGTTGGAACCTCAGAACAGGCTTGAAAAACATACTCTAAAATTATGAATGCTTTGATTATTTTAGAACATAATATTTACTTATTTTTGAAAACTTCCATCACTCTAAAGGAAGATATAGTATTTTTTATTTTAAAAAAGGAGACTGTAGGATACTAATAAACTTGAGAATAGCCTGAACAGATAATTCGATTTAAACCTCTTCTCAGGCAACTTTTGAGGACCTACCACAAAGATAGGTGATTTTCCCTTTCCTATAAAGTAGTTGTTACCAACCGCATTTTACAAATTTGTAAACTGAGGCATATATGTATGAATAAACTTGTCCAGCGTCACTCCACTAATTATTAGCAAAGTTATCTTGAATTCCAAGTCTCTTCACTAGATGGCCGGGGTGCCTGTCCAATGTGCCACCAGGATTTGAATTGACCCTAATGTGCGGTCCAGCATGATAAATGGCAGGCCATAGATCAACACGGTGGAAGTTTTGAAGGCTCTGCCTCTTACCCAGTGTGGCCTAAACTTAGGTCATAACGTTGTAAGGAAATCTATTTTTAAGCTAATTTAACCAATGCACATCTCCTTCCCCCTACTACTCTGAGATAAATATAAAAACAGAAAGGGTCATCATAACACATTTCACAGTTCCCTATGAATTGGAGTTGACTTGATGGCAACGGGTTTGGTTTTGGTTTGAGGGAGGTTTCGGCTTTGAAGTCTGTGTGCCAAAAGCAGCCTAATTGATTTATAGGTCCTCATGAGGCACCTAAAAGCTATCCTCCATTACCCACTTCCCTTCAGTCCAATATCCAATCAGTCTCAAAGTTCAGTTTCTTACGCCTTCTTATACAGTCTTTCAAACACTGTATGTTTAATCACCCTCCTGTTCTTCCCTTCCTTCCATCTCAGCTGAAAAGATGACTCAAGTTTTGGTTTTGTATTGTTATGCCAGGCATGTAATTTTTTTTTTTTTTAATCTATTCTCTCTTATCCTTTAAGGAATTTACTGCAACGTTATAAAACCACAGAACCATAGAATCATAAAATACCATAACAGAAACTGAAATTATAGGGTAAGTAAGCTAGCTTAACACCCTGATTAAACACATAAGAAATCTGAGATTTATGGGAGTGAAATAACATACCAAATGTCATCCTGGAGCTGGCATTAGAATTGGACTAAAATTTTGAATGGCTACTTCTCAGTCCAAGACTTTCGCATTGTCAACTTCAGCTAGTCCTACCTGAGTGTGAATCTCGGCTCAATCATCTATTAGCTATATGGCCTTGGACAAGTGGCTTGAATTCTGAGTCTGTATTTCCACATTTGCAGGAAATAGAAATTATTTATTCCAGTGAAATGTTGTGACGAATAAATGAGAAACCATAAGTGAAACACCTAGAATATAACAATAAATGTTATTTTTTCTCATGTTCTTCTTTACTCCTTCTGGAAACTCTTCCTTAGTATCATACATTTCTGCCTTTCTTTCCTATTATTCTGACTGTATCTTCTATGTTTTAGTCATTGACTCTGTTTTCTATCTCAGCCCTAAACATGTAAATTTTTACAGAGTTATTATGACCATTTCTTTATCTATACTCTCTCCCTCAATGTTCACATCTATTTCCATGTAATCGTTTTTTAAATTTTTTTGTTCTTTTTTTATTTTTGTAAAAACATATATATATAACATGACGTTTGCTGATTCAAAATGTTTCCGGTGATATCAATTACATTAATCATGTTTTGTAACCATCTCCCATAAGCATTGCCAAATTTCCCATCACCATAAACAAAAACTTGCTGCTTCCTAAAAAATGGCTCCCTCTTTCCCCCTCCCTCCTACTCCTGGTAGCCACTAATAAACTTTGATCTCTATACCTTTGCCTCTTCTTGTTATTTCATGTAAGTGAGATCATCCAATACTTGTCCTTTTGTGATTGACTTAATTCACTTTCCATAAGGTTTTCAAGGTTCATTCATGTTGTAGCATGGATCAAGCCTTCATTTCTCTTTATGGCTGCATAGTATTCCATTTTATGTATGTACCACATGTGTTTATCCGTTCGTCTGTTGATGGACATTTAGGTTGTTTCCACCTTTTGGCTACTGTGTATAGTGCTGTAATGAACATTGGTATGCATACATCTGTTTGTGTTGCTGTTTTCAAGTCTCTTGGGTATATACTTAGGAGTGGAATTGCTGGTTCATATAGAAGTTCTATGTTTAATTTTTTTGAAGAACCACCAAACTGTTTCCATGTAAGCTTAACTGTAGGGTTGCTATGAGTCAGAATCAACTCAACAGCAATGGGTTTGGGTTTTGTTTTGTTTTTTTATCAAATCTCTACCCAGGTTTCCAAGCCTGTAAACTCAGTTTTGACCTTTCTTGATCCCAAGATCCAGGCCAATGTTACTCGTGGATCAGTGAGACTCTCAGTTACTGCCACAAAAACTTTCAAGAGCACCTCAGTGAAAATAAAATAAAGTTTAAATTCCTTCTCCTGGCATTCAAGGATGCCCATCCTCTAAGTACCGTTCTAGCTGTACATAAGACCTCTGTTCAAGCCCCCCAAAATAATTTGCTGGCCCTGAAACAACTAGCACTTTGCTACCTTTGTCTCTTTACTCACAATATTTCCTCTTTCCAAAATAATTTCTTGACTATCTCCACATGCCTAAATGGCACTTGCCTTTTAAGACACATCTCAAATGTTAACACTTCCATGAACTCTTTTTCAGAATTGCTCTGAAAATGACCTCTCTCTTGCTGCAACACTGTTGCTCTTTCACATAACATTTCAAGTTCTCCGTTGTTTGTCCCTAATGTATTTACCTCATCTCTCCTGTTACATTGTAAGCTCACTGAGGACAGAACTCATATCTAACTCAACTTTGTATTTTCTTTAGCAGCTAGTTCAGTGGCTGGTGATCTGTAAATGTTTGTTAAATGAATAATCTCTCAGAGTCTCTTTATGGACTGTAGATTTTCAGAATTAGTGTCCTGACATTGTCAGGGAGAACTCTGAATGGATCTCTGTTGCAACACTCAGAGGCCAGCCCCAGAAACTACCCTGTAGTCAGGAGCACAGGGACCATAGCCTCCATGAAGCACTGCCTGGAATCTGTCTTATTTACCACGACTGAGTGGGTTAGATATCATTATACACAGGAACTTTCTCTCCTAACAGCAGGCCTGGGCATTTCCGAGTCCTGAGCTCTATAATCAGTTTTTCCATGAATCAAAATAGTACCAGCACACAAAGAGAGTTCGGTTTGTTTTAGACTAGGTTTTTCATTGTTAGTTGCCACTGAGTTGGCTCCAATTCATGGTGACCTTATGTGTAACAGAACAAAACGTTGCCCTTCATCTAGCTCAATTGGCATAACACAGTTTATAAAGACAATGTTCTACATTCTACCTTGGTGAGTAGCATCTGGGGACTTAAAAGCCTGTGAGCAGCCATCTAAGATACTCCACTGGTCTCATCCCTTCGGGAGCAAGGGAGAATGAAGAGAACAGGGTACAAGGAAAAGATTAGTCCAAAGGACTAATGGACCACAGCTACCAAGGCCTGCACCAGACTGAGTCCAGTACAGCTAGATGGTGCCCGGCTACCACCACTGACTGCTCTGACCAGGATCACAACAGAGGGTTCTGGACAGAGCTGGAGAAGGATGTAGAACATAATTATAAACTCACAAAAAAAAAAAGACCAGATTTACTGGCCTAAAGGAGACTGGAGAAACCCTGAGAGTATGGCCCCCAGACACCCTTTTAGCTCAGTGGTGAAGTCATTTCTGAGGTTCACTGTTCAGCCGGGGAGTGGACAGCCCCATAAAACCAAATGGGACTAATGAGGCACAGCAGTCCAGGGACAAGGGCCAGAAGGCAGAAGGGGACAGGAAAGCTGGTGATAGGAAACCCAAGGTTGAGTAAGGATAGTGTTGATGTGTTGTGAGGTTGTTAACCATTGTCATAGGGCAACATGTGTACTAACTGTTAAATGAGAAACTATTTTGTTCTGTAAGCCTTCATCTAAAGTGAGAATAACAGCACAACTAGAAGAGCGTAGTCGACGTCACTGCACTGTGCATGTAGAAATTTTTGAAATGGAGCATCTTTGGCTATGTGTATTTTCACCAAAAAAAAAAAGGTCTAGAAGGGAGAGGGTTGACATGTTGTGGGGTTGTTGACCAATGTCATAAAACAATATGTGTACTACTGTTTCATGAGAAACTATTTGTTCTGTAACCGTTCACCTGAAGTACAATTAAAAAAAAAAAGAGAGAGAGAGGAAAAAAAAAAAAAAAAGTTGCCCTTCCAGTCCTGAACCATCTTCATGATCATTGGTATGTCTGAGTCCATTGTTATGGCTATCTAGGGGACTAGGGTCTTATGGAAATGACCAAGGAGTGTTGATAAAAGGAATAAAAGTTTTCACAATTGAAATTTTTGTGGCACAAATTATGTATTTACTGGGAGCAACATGACACATACTTGGTTTCTGTTTCAAAATTGCTAAAGTCCTAAATTTAAATAGTCAAAAGCAATGAGCCCAAACAATACCAGCACATTGAGATTGCTCTTGTCCAGCTCATTAATTCCTTTCCTGCATCTAAATACAATGGGAACTTTCTGGTCCTTGTCTTGATTGATTATTCAGGCATTTAGCATTGCAGCCTACTTCTTCTTTTTTTAACTCTCTTCATGACATCTTCTGTGACATCTACTTCTCCTGGTTTTATTGTATTTAAAAAATATAAAAAATAATAGGTAGCAATCACTGATTTTTTTTTTTTTTTTTAAGTGCCAAGCCCTGTGAAAGTATTTTCCAGGGAATATCTTATTTAGCCCTCACAAAAATCCTGTGAGTTACGTAGGATTGTTATTCCCATAATTCAGTGGAGAAAACTGAAGCTCAGAAAATTTAAGTAAAAGCTTAAGGTCGCACTTTTTGTAAGTGATAGAGCCAGGACCAGAGCACAGACCATCTAACTGTAAAGCTAGCACTCCTAATCATTAAAGGCATGACCTTTCTTCTTTTGTTATTCTTTCCCAGTTTGCCTAATATAGGCGATCTCTGTAGTTCAGGCCTTGACTCTTGAATCCCTTCTCTTCTCGCTAGGTACCCTCTCCCTGAGTGATCTCATCCATTCAAGGACTTCAGCCGTCTTCTCTAGGCTGATGACTGCCAACATTTTGTTTCTAGTTAGATCTCTCTTGATCTCTAGACCCATATATGTTGCCACCTATTGGAACATCTTTAACTGACTGCTCTCTAGAGACTTCACATGAAATATCATAGTTCATCAAATATGTACTAGGTGCCTTCCATTAAGGTAGGTTCCTGGGTGGTGCAAACAGTTTACCCTAGGTTACCAACCGAATGGTTGGAATTTCAAATCCACCCAGCAGCACCATGTAAGAAAGGCCTGGCACTCTACTTCCATAAGATTATAGCCATTGAAAACTCTACGGAGCCAGTTCTATTCTGACACACATCGGGTTACCATGAGTCAGAATTGTCTTGACGGCCATGGGTTTGGTGGGTTTTCCATTAAGGCAAGGGAAAGGCCTTTTTCATTCTTATATCCCCAGTAACTAGCTCAAGGCCTTGCTCTATCTGTTCACTGTCTAGTGGCAGGTTTAAGTTTTATATATCCCTTATTCTCTTACAGCAACAAGAACAAAGCTTGTCTTCCTGTTACATGCTGTGTCTTGGTGATTGTTACCTCTCAGGACCAGTAATATAATTTGAGGGGCTCAGTGAAAAATGAAAATGTGTGGGGCTTGTTCAAAATTATTAAGTATTTCAAGACATTGACAGAAGAATATTAAACTAAGCATGGGGCCTTGCTGAGTATAAGGCCCTGTTTAACTGCCCATGTTGAACCCCCATGAAGCTGGCCCTAGTACCTCTATTCTCACAGTTGACCAAGTTAGAGACCTGGAAGTCACTCTGGGACCACATCCAACAGAACACGTATCCTGTCAGTCCTACTGCCTTAATTTTTCTCAAGTGTCCCTTTATATCCAGGCCACTACTTTCAGCTCCTTGCCATTTACTATTGGAATATTATAATAACCTCCTAACCGGTCTCTCGTCCTCAAATCTAATCCCGCTATTCTTTGCAATTATTTCAGATGGATTACTTTTATAGTCTCCTACCAGTCACCCTGTTATCCCACTCCTGAAATTTTTCTTTCCAACTACTGCCTGAGTGATTATTTAAATACGCAAATATAATCCAGTCATTTCTCTGCTTGAAGTCTTTCCCTTTGTTTTCAAGGTAAATTGGAACTACTTCATTACATGGCCCGTGAAGCCAATCATGGTTTGGATCCCACCTCCTTATCCAATCCTACCTCTCACTACCCCATTCACACTTTTTATTCTTTTATGCTTCAGCCATATTGAACTATGTGCAGTTTCTCCAGTGGATCACACTTCTACTTCTGTGCTTTCCACACTCTTATTTCTCTGCCTGGGGTTTTATAGCCTTTCTTTTATATATACAAATCATCCTTTAAACCTCCGTTCATATGTTAGCTTATCTAGGAAGACCTATTCTGGCCACACACCCTTTCCAGCCCTCTGCCCCTCCAATCCCATTTTGCCCTTGAAGAGCTCCATTCTCCCTCTACTGTCCCCTATAGTCTTCATTAGGGGTACTGTTCTATTTGCCTATATCCTCTGTTTACTTTTATATAACCTTACTCCATTGTGTTGAAATAATCCATTTAGCCACGTCACTACTAGCTCCTTGAGGGTAAGGTTGGTGCCTTTAATCTTTCTATCTCTAGTATATAGCTCAGGAACTCGTATACTATCTTTGCCTATTAAATGACTATTGACAAATGAGTGATTAAGGTAGAGATCTTGATACTATCCCCATTAAAGAAGCAATCCTCTGAGCCAAAATGGTATACATCTATTCAGTTTCAACAGCCAATATTTTAAATACATTTCTAAGTGCTGTGACAATGTAAAAATGAAAAAGCCATGATCCTCATCAAAAGAGAACTGAGAAATTAGCAAGTGAGAGAAGACCTACACACAAACGCACATGCGTGCATGCACACACACACACATACATGCACACAAGCCCATAATAAGTATAAGAACAAAAGCAACAATTACTGAAAGACAGTGAAAAAAAATCTGCAGGAACAGAGTTGAGAGAGAATGTTCTACAAATTAATCCTGCAATTTAGGATAAGTAATGGTCTAGAATAGTTCTTATAAATTGGAATGGATAGGTGGGAGGTGGTTGTATTAGCATGATCACTGGAGATTTTCCCAGGGCCTTTGAGGCTCTGACTATCTTTGGAGGGTTGTTGCTGTTAGATGTCTCATAGTGACCCTATGTACAATAGAACGAAACACTGCCCAGTCCAGTACTGTCCTCACAATCATTGCTATCTTTGAGCCCATTGTTGTAGCAACTGTGTCAATTCATCTTGCCGAGGGTCTTCCTCTTTTTCGCTGACCCTCTACCTTAGCAAGCACGATGTCCTTCTCCAGGAACTGGTCCCTCCTGATAACATGTCCAAAATATGTGAGACAAAGTCTTGCTATTCTCGCTTCCAAGGGGCACTCTGGCTGAACTTCTTATAAGACAGATTTGTTCATTCTTTTGGCAGTCCATGGTATATTCAATATTCCTTGCCAACGCTGTAATTCAATGGCATCAATTCTTCTTCAGTCTTCCTTTGTATTGTTTAGCTTTGGCATGCATCTGAGGCGACTGAAAATATCAAGGCTTGGGTCAGGTGCAACTTAGTCGTCAAAGTGACATCTTTGCTTTTTAATACTTTAAAGAGATCTTTTGCAGCAGATTTGCCCAATGCAATGTGTCCTTTGATTTTTTGACTGCTGCTCCCATGGGCTTTGATTGTGGATCCAAGTAAAATGAAATTCTTGACAATTTCAATCTTTTCTCTGTTTATCATGATGTTGCTTATTGGTTCATTTGTGAGGATTTTGGTTTTCTTTATGTTGAGGTGTAATCCATACTGAAGGCTGTAGTCTTTGACCTTCTTCAGTAAGTGCTTCAAGTCCTCTTCACGCTCAGCAAGCAAGGTTGTGTCATCTGCCATTCACAGGTTGTTAATGAGCCTTCCTCCAATTCTAATGCCACATTCTCCTCCATATAGTCCAGCTTCTCAGATAATTTGCTGAGCATAGAGATTGAAGACAGGTACGATGAAGCTATACAATTTGACACACACCTCTCTTGATTTTAAAATATGCAGTGTTCCCTTGTTCTGATTGAACGGCTGGGTCTTGATCTAATCTTTCTAGATACTGTTGTCAATCTGATCCCACATAGATAAATATTTGAGAAAGCACAATGCTCAAGGCAGATAAACTTTACTAATTTGGCTAAACTATTGAGTGGTTCAAAGCTGACTTCCAGGAAACGCTTTAGGTGTTCATCCAACCTCAATGGCTTGAGAAGCTTTGGACTCCATTGAGTATAGTGTTTTTTACATGGAATTGTCAGTTGAGTTGCTAGCCCAAAATTGATAATCTCGATGTTCACATTATGGGTCGTAAGAGGTCAGAAAGTATGAGTTCCCGGTGTAATATACCATAATAATGAATATAAAACATTCTTGTGATGATCTGGTGCATGAAGTGTCAAGTTTCATTTTCTGAATAGGGTTTATTTCTGTCCTTTAGATACCTGTTTGTTTCCTTCATTATGGCCATTTCTAATACCAGGTATGTGTAATGGTATCTTCAAATTAGTTATAAAACTCCAACTAAAGGGACATTTTGGTTGGTAATGTATTTTCACCTCATTTTGGGCTCTCTGTACCATTCCAGCTTTCTTACCTATCAGGTTGCTTGTAACTTCCAAATACGTGTGAATGGATTCAACTCTATGGACACTCTACTGAATTGTACACTTGAAATCGATTAAAAAGACAAATTTCATGTTATGTATTTTTTAGCCCAATAAAAAATTAAAATTAAAAAAAAAATCTCCTTGATACAGATACCCTTATTTCCAGGTCCTGGCCTCTGTTCCCATTAGGCTCAGCTCCCTGGGCCATAGCTCCCAGGACAAAGGCACAGCCACCGAAAGGTCTCCGAGGCATCTTTTATGGTCACAGAGATGCTTCGGAGCTCTCATTTTGAAAAAAAAAAAAAGAATCCAGCTGATTTTCAAACCACATAGCAGTAACTGGGACAAAAATATGTATTCTTACCTCCTCCAACTCTCTTGTTATTATCTGCAACATAATTTAAAAATTATTCTTGAGTTGGAAATTTTAGGGGTCAACCCATGCAATCAAGTATTCAATATTTGATAGTAAAAGCCAAAAGGGACAGAGTTTCCTTGTGAGGAAAATCCTTCCTTAAGGTTAAGGCTGTACTGTGCAGTAGGTTCTCTAGGTGGCACAAACAGTTTGAGCTTGGCTACTAACTGAAAAGTTGGCAGTTGAAATCCAGCAAGCAGTAGCAGTGAAGAAAGGCCTGGCCATTTACTTGTAAAAGATTACAGCCGTTGAAAACCCTTTGGCATTCAGTTCTACTCTAATACACATAGGGTCACCATGAGTCAGACTCAACAGCAATGAGTGGTGGCAATGGTACTGTGCAGTGATTTGACATAATCTGGAGTCAGATTGTTGTTGTTAGAGGCCATCGAGTCAGATCCCTACTTATGCTGACTTAATGCACGGTAGGATGGAACCATTGTCATCCACAGGGTATTCATTGGCTAATTTTTGGAAGTAGATCACCAGGCCTTTCTTCCTAGTCTGTCTTAGTGTGGAAGCTCCTCTTAAACCTGTTCAGCATCATAGCAACATGCAAGCCTCCAATGACAGAGAGGTGGTGGCTGTGCTTGAGGTGCGTTGGCTGGGAATCAAACCTAGTTCTCCCACACAGAAGGGGAGAATTCTACCACTGAACCACCTCTGCTCCCCAAAGTCAGATTACCTGGTTTCAAGCTTTTGTTTTGCCATGTATTAGCTGTGTGACCTTTAACGGTGACTGAACTCCACTAAGTCTCAATGTTCTTATAGGAAAAAGTGGCTAATAATAGTACTTATAAGCTTATTGTAATGATTAAATTTGAAACTTTCAGAATAATGATAGGTACATGGAAGAATTAAGTAAGTTTGAATTATCAACTTACAAATATTTAGAAAAGTATCAAGAAATTCCATATATTGGATGATACTGATGCTCATTTGCAGAATTCATATCATTTTTGTTTATTTCTTGAATTGTAGGATGCTAAATTGATAAGCAAAGTAAGATTTCTGAAGTTAGATGTTTGCTTGTCTATTTAATGATGAAAATTCAGGAGAAAATTTCCAATTAAGCTGTAACAATTTTACTTTAAGATAAGGATCAAATATTACCTCCTGTATAAAAGTTTCTTCAAACCTCCCAAGCATAATGAATCATCTCCCGTTCTATGCTGTCATAACACCCATTGGTCTAACAATTAGAAACACAATATGGTATCTTATGTGTTAGACTATGAGCTGATTGAGATCGTTGTTGTCGTTAGGTGCCATCGCGTCAGGTCCGACTCATAGCAACCTCCATGCACAACAGAACTAAACACTGCCTGGTCCTGCACCATTCTCAGAATCGTTGCTATGTTTCAGCCCATGTTGCAGCCACTGTGTCAATCCATCTGGTTGAGGGTTTTCCTCTTTTTTGCTGACCCTCTACTTTACCAAGCATGATGTCATTCTCCAGCAATTGGTCCCTTCTGATGACATGTCCAAAGTAAGTGAGACAAAGTCTCCCTATCTTTACTTTTAAGGGGTATTCTGACTGGATTTCCCCCAAGACTGAGTTGTTTCTTCTTCTGGCAGTGCATAGTATATTCGATATTCTTTACCAACACCGCAATTCGAATGGGTCACTTCTTCTTTAGTGTTCTTTTTCAGTTGTCGAGCTTTCACATGCTTATGAGGTAACTGAAAAGACCATAGGTTGGTTCAGGCTTACCCTAGTCATCAAAGTGGCGTCTTCGCTTTTCAACACTTTAAAGACATCTTTTGCAACAGATTTGCCCAGTGCGATATGTCCTTTGATTTCTTGACTGCTGCTTCCAAGGGCGTTGATTGTGTAGCCAGGTAAAATGAAAATCCTTGACAACTTCAATCTTTTCTCCATTTATCATGATGATGTTTATTGGTCCAGTTTTAAGGACTTTTGCTTTCTTTATATTGAGGTGTAATCCATACTGAAGGCTGTAGTCTTTGACTGAGATTAGTAAACGCATTTTATTAGTTTTTAATTCTCAAGTGACTAGAGCAGTACCTGTGCAAACGTGAGTTAAGCTTCATATACATTAGTGTTAGTGAGCATGTCGTCCCTAGAAGTATTTCTGCAGAAGCTGGATAAATTTCTTCCTAAATATTATGATGAATAACAGCTCAGTCTTTGGAGCCAGACTGCCCGGGTTTATATGCTGGCTTTGCCTCTTACTTACTGTGTGTACTTGAACAAATTTCTTGACTTCTTTGCATCTCAGTTTCTTAATCTGTAAAATGGTGAGAATAATAATACCGTCTTCATCAAGTTGCTTTGAGAAGTAATGAATTATTGTATAAAAACCATTTGGGGCAGTAATTGGTAGAATCAGCTCTAAATAAGTGCTTGCTAGTATTGCCTGGAGAGTTGGAGAGGGGTTTCTGCATCGTGAGGGATACTTGCAGTCTTACATTTAGGAAGGACCTCAGAGACCATCAAGCACATGTTTACTTGACAAGTCTTTGATCCATCTCAACTTACAAGTTTACAATTGTTTATTGTCACGTAAAACAGTTTTTTGGAAATGAGTAAATTTCTATTTCTAGCTTAGGATAGGTGTCTGACTGCTTGCACTACCTCTTTTATAAAGGGTGAGGAGGAGCTCAGAGTGGGGTGAATTGACCATATTACTTCTCTGTACCATGCAATATTGTATTTACTATATTAGAGTGAGAAAAATAGTATAGAAATAATACCTAATGTATAAAAAGTGCATTATGGGAAGCCAAGGGCTAAGGAGTACTTAATTTTCTGAGTCCTTGATATGAAAAAGATGCATATTTTAAGCTAAAGTCTTCCTACTCATAGAAAACACCATGTAGAGGAACACCACTATGAACTTCTGATTTTGCTAGAATAAATACTGGGATGCCATTATCATTCATTCAACTTAAATAAGATCTATGTTACTAAGAATTTATTACACCTAGCTAAAATCTTCTTCTGTAAAATCACCTTCTTCCGCAATAGCCCCCACCAGAGGAGGCTCCCGTTCTGCACACTCACGAAAATAACCAGACACTACATGGCATAGGATGGGGAGTAGCAAGGCTTCTTTAGATGATAACCAGAGTTTTGTTGTGCTTTTCCCACTCCAGAGATGAGTTAACTAGAGGAAAAGTAGGAATCTTAATAGAGAAGAATAGACTCTGTGGAGCAAGTGTCTGACCTTTCTATATGTAGGAGAACTTTAAGCCAGGTTTCTGTCCTTCTATAACCTACAAGCAACAGTGTCAAGAACAATGTCTTTCCATTTCCCCTCACCCCCGTCCCATCCCCAGGGGTGAGAATAGGTATGATACTCTTAAGGAGAAGGTATGAGTGTAGGGGTCTTCCTGAGGGGAACAAAGATGCTCTCCATCTCAAGGTGATTAAATAATAATTACTCCCGTTGCTGTTGAGTGGATTCCGACTCACAGCGACCTGACAGAACAGCATAGAACTGCCCCATAGGGTTTCCAAGGAGTGGCTGGTGGATTCTAACTGCTGACCTTTTTGGTTAGCAGCTGAGGTCTTAACCACTGCCCCACCAGGACCGTCTCTGGGGGAGAGAAACTCCTGAAGTATAACCTTACTAGAGCTGTGGGGCCAGAGAGATCAGTGTGATAGACACAACTCAGTATGCAAAAAATCTTGATCTGAAGCCAGTATATGATTCTCAGCAATTTACTTACTTATATTCAAGCAGTTCTTTATACTTTCCTCAACACTTTAGCACAAGGAGTCCCTGGGTGGTGCAAGTGATTAATGTGCTTGGCTGCTAACTAAAAGGTTGGAAGTTTGAGTCCACAAAGGCACCTTGGAAGACATGTCTGGTGATCTACTTCCGAAAAATCAGCCACTGAAAACTCTACAGAACACAGTTATACTCTGACACACAAATGGTCACCATGAGTCGGAATCAACCCCACGGCAAGGGGTTAAAGACTTAGCACTTGTATTTCATTCAATCTTCAGAGTAACCTTTGAATGAGACAGGATAGTTGTTATTTTGCTCATTTCACAGACTTGCCTAAGGTCACAAAGCTGGTAAAAGTCAGAAATGGATCCCCCATCTCTGTTTCCTCACTTTCAGTTTAGTGCTTTTTTTGTATTACATCAAACTCTAAGCACATGACAGTCTTTCCAGTAGGCCCTTAAGAATTATACACATGAGCGTTCAGATGTACACACGTATATGTGTTTAGCATGTGCGTATGTGTGCATAAACTTTTTTTCATTATAAAATTAGCTATACTCGTTGCAGAAACATGGGCAGAAGAATAAGAAGAAAAATGTGTCCCATCACCTAAAAGCTATTACTATTGCCATTTGGTATACTTCCTAGGGAATCAAGTAAAATCTTGCTATGAGCAGAAAGATTTCACAGGGTCAGAGTATATTTGAGGTGCAATGTTAGAACAGTTTTTAGAAGTTTGTCTTTAGAAGTATATGGCCACATTTCCTTCCTCAAACCTACTTGGGGTGTACTCATTTAAATTTATGTCTTGCGGTAGCATATTCAATTTCTGGCTAACCATCTACTACCTCATAAGATCCCCCCAAGTCATCTCATTTCTTCCCCTGACCCTTCTCCTCTAACCAGAGTGAAAAAAAGATGAAAGTTGTCAAAAAACTTAAGTTCTCCTCCCACTTGTAACTAACTAATCATGTGACCTTAAGTGAGTTACCTCACCCTCCTGAGTGTGAACTTCGTACTCTTTAAAATAAAGAGTTTAGTTCAGATGATTTTTAAGTTCCTAACCAGGCCTAACTTTGTAGGTTTCCATTATTAAATAAATTCAGGCCAGAGTGTAAATGCCTGATACTCCTGATACTGTATTTTGAAGGTGTTCTCTTCTTGTTAGCCTAGTAATTTACTCATACATCCACTCATTCTTTTATATACTCATTCAACAGATAGTTGCTAAGTATCTGCTATATAGTCCGTGAGAGCCAAAATACAACCTTGAGTATATCCCACCTGAATTTGGAGACCATCTCAAGAATAGATTTGATGCATTGAACACTAATGACCCGAAGACCAGACGAGTTGTGGAATGACATCAAGAACATCGTACGTGAAGAAAGAAAGAGGTCATTAAAAAGACAGGAAAGAAAGAAAAGACTAAAATGGATGTCAAAAGAGACTTTGAAACTTGCTCTTGCACTTAGAGTAGCTAAAGTGAAAGGAGGAAAGGGTGAAGTAAAAGAGCTGAACAGAAGATTTCAAAGGACGAGTCAAGAAGACAAAGTATTATAATGAAAAGTGCTAAAACATGGAGTTAGAAAACCAAAAGGAAAGATAATGTTCAGCATTTCTCAGGCTGAAAGAACTGAAGCAAAAACTCAAGCCTTGAGTTGCAATGTTGAAGGATTCTACAGGGAAAATACTAAACGGCGTAGGAAGCATCAAAGGAAGATGGAAGGAATATACGGAGTCACTATACCAAAAAGAATTGGTCAATGTTCAGCTATTTCAGGAGGCAGCATATGATTAAGAATGGATGGTACTGAAGGAAGGGGTCCAAGGTGCACTGAAGGAATTGGCAAAAAGCAAGTCTCCAGGAATTGATAGAATATTAATTGAGATGTTTCAACAAACAGATGCAGGGCTGGAAGTGCTCACTTGCCTATGCCAAGAAATTTGAAAGACTGCTACCTGGCCAACCAACTGCAGGAGATCCATATTTATGCCTATTCCAAAGAAAGGTGATCCAACAGGATGCGGAAATTGTCAAACAATATCATTAACATCACACACAAGTAAAATTTTACTGAAGATCATTCAAAAGTGGTTGCAGCAGTACATTGACAGGAAACTTCCAGAAATTCAAGCCAGTTTCAGAAATGGATGTGGAGTGAGGGATATCATTGCTGATATCAGATGGCTCTTGACTGGAAGCAGAGAGTAACAGAAAGATGTTTACCTGTGTTTTATTGACTATGCAAAGGCATTTAATTGTGTGGATCATAACAAATTATGGAGAACATTTCAAAACACGGGAATTCCAGAACACTTAATCGTGTTCATGCAGAACCTGTACTTAGATCAAGAGCAGTCCTTCGAACAGAACAAGGGGATACTGCTTGGCTTAAAATCAGGAAAGGTGTGTGTCAGGGTTGTATCCTTTCACCATACCTATTCAGTCTCTATGCTGAGCAAATAATCTGTGAAGCTGGACTATACGAAGAAGAACGTGACTTCAGGATTAGAGGAAGACTTATTAACAACCTGCGATATGCAGATGACACAACTTTGCTTGCTGAAAGTGGAGAGGATTTGGGCACTTACTGATGAAGATCAAAGACCACAGCCTTCAGTATGGATTACACCTCAACATAAAGAAAACAAAAATCCTCACAACTAGACCAATAAGC
>NW_004444026.1:468305-512998 GCF_000243295.1 Trichechus manatus latirostris | reverse complement strand
TACACCTCAACATAAAGAAAACAAAAATCCTCACAACTAGACCAATAAGCAACATCATGATAAACAGAGAAAAGACTGGAGTTGTCAAGGATTTCATTTTACTTGGATCCACAATCAATACCCATGGAAGCAGCAGTCAAGAAATTAAAGGACGTATTGCACTGGGCAAATCTGCTGCAAAAGACTTCTTTAAAGTGTTAAAAAGCAAAGATGTCACTTTAAGACTAAGACGCACCTGACCCAAGCCATGGTGTTTTCAATTGCCTCATATGCATGCGAAAGCTGGACAATGAATAAGGAAGATTGAAGAAGAATTGATGCCTTTAAATTATGGTGTTGGCAAAGAATATTAAGTATACCACGGACTGCTAGAAGAACTAACAAATCTGTCTTGGTAGAAGTACAGCTAGAATGCTCATTAGAAGCAAGGATGGTGAGACTTTGTCTCCCGTACTTTGGATATGTTATCAGGAGGGTCCAGTCCCTGCAGAAGGACATCATGCTTGATAAAGTAGAGGGTCATTGAAAAAGAGGAAGACCCTCAGGGAGATGGATTGACGCTGTGGCTGCAACAATGGGCTCAAGCATAACAACAATTGTGAGGATGGTGCAGGACCAGGCAGTGTTTTGTTCTGTTGTACCTAGGGTCACTGTGAGTCAGAACTGACTTGATGGCACCTAATAACAACAACAGCAGGAAGCAGTGAAGTTTGAAGGTGTAGCAGTGTAGGGTAGTTTTCATAATAGTCACGAATAAAGCAAGTTTTCCACATTCTATGTTACACCAAACTTTATTTATTGAATTTCATCACTGCATACTAATGTGTGCATTATAATCATACTTCTAATGTTAGGACTACTTTCTAAGCACTCTTGTCTAATTTTCTTCTGCTGTTTTCAAAGAATCTAGAGATAATAAAAGAAGTTTTATTTTGAAAAGTTTTTTAATGCATGATTTATAAATTATTGCATACTATTAACTACCGGCTCTAGTAAAATGTGCGACGGCAGAATTTGCACTGTGGCCTTCGCCCGGCAGAAAGGACCGTTGCTCGGGTTACGTTAATCTTCCTTCAGAAGGCATTTCTCAGTTGTACACAGGACGGCCTTTAGGAAACTTAAGACTTCGGTGCCTCCAGTTCCTTTGTTTTCCTGTTCTGATGGATCTGCAGACGTTTGGTTTTGCATGCGCTTCTCTTCCCCAGGTTTCACAATGTAGCTTTTTACTATTGTTTTGTGGTATTTCCTCAGCGAGACCATAGCTCTCACACAGTCATTATAAACTGCCTTCAGGTCGGGGTCACCGTTTGAAAGGACAAACTCACGGAGTGAGGGCTGTTTCTCCAGTGACTGAAGAAAGTCCCTGTGAGCTGGTGGCATGTATTGCCTCATATCCTGGAGGAAGCTAGCAGCAAATTCTAAAGGAACAAGAGAAAGTTAAGGTAGTAGTGAGGCCAAACCCAAACCGTTGCCGTCAAGTCCATTTGTTTAATGGTGAACCCAGGTGTTTCAGATTAGGACTGCTCCATGGGTTTTCCGTGGCTGTGACCTTTTAGAAGCATGTCACCAGGGCTTTCTTCCGAAGCTCCTCTAGGTGGGTTGAAACTGCCACCCTCTCGTTCGTAGCCCAGTGCTAGACCATTGGTGCCATCCAGGGACCCCATGAGAAGTAAAAGCAGTCCCATTCCAGGATAAAAGGTAAGAATGTGGTCAGAGTGGGTAGGAGATCACAGACCAACCACAGCAGGAGGCACTGAGGTTACAACTCTTCTATTTGAAGGCTAAATAGTTATTAGTCTTGCTACTAGCAGTAGTGATTATTGTGAAATATTTTCAATTCTGAAAACCATATTAGCTAAATTCATTCTTTCATAATAAAGGTTTTGTTTAGTGCTTCCCCAGCCCCCCACTTTCTTAACATACTTGATCCTTCCAGAAGCTGATAATATAGGCAGAATATATATAATCTGCACTTGGCAGATCATGACACTGATTCTAGGAGCATGTAAGGGATCATTTTTAAATAAATGGCTAAGTTTAAGTCAAAAGCCTATTTTATCCAGCCTAGTGTTTTCCCCTTTGACTGTTAAATAGAAGTCTAGCAAACAGAGAAAAGTAGAAAGAAGTTCTTCCCGGAGTGTCTTCCTCTCCCCTTTCTAAGTCCCAAGAGAGAATATAATGAATGTGTCCCATCTTCAAACTTGGGCAAAGGCATTGCCCCTGGGCCACTGACAATGAACAGTGCCTTCTCACCAAGGTCTCTACCTCTCCAACTTCAGCTCAGTCCTGCCTCATGAGTAGGTGGCTTTCCCTTTCTGAATCTGATCTTACATTTTCAGCACACGTGATCTTGGCTTCACCACAGTTAATTATGCCGTAAACTTTACGTTCCAATGTTGAGATCAACAGTGTGATGAACTTGGGGTTGAGTTTGGGCTCTACCGCTTTCTAGCTGGTCAGCAGGGAGCCAGACACTTATCCTCTTTAAGTTTCTGCTTCTTTACCTGTGAAATGCAGTAATGACCATACATCCTAAAAGGGTTGGATAAGCTCAGAGGAGATGCTGATGGCAAGGCACTTCTCAAATATTAAGGTCTACCATATTTAATGTAAAAGGCATTCATTGTTTGTCATCATCCACTTACTTTCTCCAGTGTTGTGCTGGATGCCCAGCAGGACATCGAAACACTGAAAGATGCTGCTTTGGCCTGCACTGCCCCCTGCGTATTGCTTGGGGGTATCCCAGACCCCTTCATACAGCAGACCATCTGGCAGCCGGGCGTTACCTTTCCAGCTAGGACAGGAAGGAAAAAGTAAGAGGTCTTTGAATTAATCGTCAATATTCAGATATAGAAATCTTGCAACAGGAGAGGAACAGAAGGTGACATGGGCTAAAAGGATTTCATGATTCTCCTTCCACACTCTTTCTTCCTGATTATTTTCATGAATGAGGATAATTCCTGAAAGTAGAGAAGCCAAACCAGCACAGTTGCTGTTGAGTCACTTCATCTCATGCTGAACCCATGTGTTTCAGATTAGAACTGCTCTGTAGGTTTTTCATGGCTGTGACCTTTTGGAAGCATATCTCCAGGCCTTTCTTCCTAGGCACCTCTGGGTGGGTTCAAACTACCCATCTTCCGTTAAGAGCCCAGCTACCAAATAATAACAAAATTCTCAGCAAAGTGGACAGCAGCATTCTAAGAACGGATCCTTAACTTCGCATTACCACAAATCACTCCACTCTCTTTAAAATGACTAGCTTTCCCATCCCCCTCCAGTGCATCCCCAGACAAGTATAGCAGAGAGATTATGCTTTTTCTAAATATCTATTTTAAAATGAGAATAAAAATTATTATCTACATTTGATGCCTATGGGGACCATCATTGGGAATTTGGTGTGCTCTTTAAATGTTCAAGAGAAAACCCAAATTCAAGCATAAGATCACTTACCCAGACAAGTATATGCGAAGAACATTGAAAAATTCGTTTGGGTCCACATGTGCTGTAAAAAGATGGCGTGTTTAATTAAGTGGCCTCAGAGTTATAGTAAGAAAACAAGATGTTGTAAATAATTGGTATTGGATTTCTGCACAGGGGCTGCAGGAAATATATCAGGTCAATCTCTACAGCACAAAGGCCCTGTAAGCATGCCCGCAGTCACCGGTCTCCCACAGAACAGTATTGTTCTAGGGCTGGTACCCAGTGTTACCTAGGAGCCTGGGCTTGCTCATATTCAGAAGACCAAACAGTTTAAACTGTCAACATTTCCTTAGCGGGTATGTGCTGACATGAAAGCTAAGCTAACCACATAAAGAAAGAAACTAAACACACACCCACACAAAAACAGCAAACTTATGGATCACATCACTAAGTCTTCCTCCCCAAAGCTTACTAACGCCTTTGATTGGGAAGCCCATCTCCTTGCCATGGGCTAATGAGCAGCAACTCAAAGCCCAGCCATAAACAATCACATACTGGTTAAGGCTGTTCAGTAGGAAAAAATTTTCTTCTGCTAATCTCTGTTTATGTTTTTTTTTTTTTTAATCAGTGTTTTCTTTCTTTTTTTTAATATTTTTCTGGTTGTTAATTTTGCAACTACTTCGGAGTTTAACGGCTTTTCTACGTTGCTTCTTAGTTAGCTTGTGAAAAAGAAGAATTAGCAGACAGCACCTATCAAACAGCAGCTACATATTTCAGAACTTCAAACAGCTGACTCATTTGGCAAGTTTCCTATTTAAGACCTATGTCATCTTAGGTCATTTACTCATCTCCCCAGATTTAGATTCTCTTATCTGTAAAACAAAAATAATAAAATCTACTACATAGAAAGGATTTTGATGGAGATGAAATACGTAAAGTGAAAACCCACTTAATCAATGTTGTTTTTGCTTCCTCTTCCTCCGTAACTCTACACTTCAGATAAGCAAAACGTTTGATTGCCAGCCTAGAATGTTGTACCGCACAGATACTTACTGTGAATTTGTTTAAACACTTCACGGGCTTTGCACAGGCAAGAAGTTATCTCACCCAGTGCCTTTTTTAAAGCATCCTGGTCCTGATGTTGCATTGCATTAAATAGAATGGGAATTTCCTGAAAGGGGAAAAAAGAAAAAAGGCATACACTTACGGTTTCCTTGAACTAAACGTTGGCGTAGAATAAATGACTTCCAAGCCTTAATCCCTAAAGTAAATACGGAATTTTCCACTTCTTTCTTGGGTTGAACATCCTCTGACCAATTGGCTGATGTCCCTATTTTTATATAAGCTTGGATTTGTCTTTATTCAGATTGCATTTACATATTTATATTTCTAATGGAGCCCTGGTGCAGCAGTGGTTAAGAGCTCAGCTGCTAACCCAAAGGCCAGCAGTTCCAGTCCACCAGCCATTCCTTTGAAACCCTATGGGGCAGTTCTACTCCGTCCTATAGGATTGCTATGAGTCAGAATCGACTCAATGGCAATGAGTTTGTTTGTTATCTAATAGACAAAACTATTGGATTTATATCACTATGCTTTATAATTCCAATGCCAAATTGCATGGAAAATATTTCTTTCTTATTGGAGTATCAAATTTGATTCTCCCTCTCTATATATTTAGTACCTATATTTTATATTTTAGTTGATTCACAAAAATGAATAAATATAGATATTTCTATCAGATGATCGCCTACCCCAACTAAATTATCAGTTGCTGCATAAAGTCAGGATAATATCATTCATGCTCAATTTATTTCAGTTACTAAATGATTATTTTGGTTATGTGAATCAAGATAGATAAATTTTCCTGTGTCGATGGACATACTTTGATTGCAGAAGCAGCTGCATTTTCCACCAGTAGAGACACCAGGAAGAATCCCTTGCCGCAGTCTCCACCAGGAAATGAGAACAGAATTTCCATGTTCCTAACAAAGTGGATCAAAGAAGGCAATAAATTTAACAAAAATAATTATATATATTTGTATAGTTTTCAAGCATTTTATCTTATTTTGCAACTGAAATAATTTTATGAGCTATGTAGGGCAGGTTTTACTATCCCCATTGTGTAGGTGGGAATATGAAGACCCAGTTACGTTAGGTAGGTTGTCTAAGATCATGTAATTAATAGCAAATTAAGCTGGGACTTGAAATTCCATTTTTATGACTCCAAAGACTACTTCTGCTTCCATTATCCTATTATTCCATTTTTTACATGCATACATATGCACACTTACCATATATATACACTCAATGTTTATAGAGATATCAGGGAGGCATATAGTTTTAAGAAGTAGTCTTTTTCTATAACTAACTAAATAATATATTTATATTCATATTTTTATCTGTGAAATTGTTTCAATTTCTCAAGGATTCTAGGTTTATCTGCTTTACAAAGAAATTGACTGATAAATTCAGATAAGTGTTTAGACCGTATTTTTCTGTTCTATCGATGTTTTGGAGTTGGTGTAAACATGACTTCCGTGTGTATGTCTATGAGCTTTATGGTAGTTAAATTCATAGTCTTTGAAGCCAGGCCACCTCTGCAGCTTACTTGTTGTGTGAGTTTAAGCAAGCTATTTCATCTCTCTCTGCCTCAGTGTTCTTATCTGTAAAATGGAACTGATGGCATCATCCTCCAGTTTTAAATCCTTCCATAGCTTCCTGTTTATTTTAAGATACTGTTTGAAATCCTCACTGCAGGCAATAAAGTCCTGCATAATCTTTTCTTGTAAACCTGTTTCTTTCCATCGTTCATTATGTATCAGCTACCCTAGCTGTCCATCAGTTCTGATAAAGGACCAAGGTTTTTGTCCCTTCACGGGTTTCACATTTGCTCTTCCCTCCACCAAAAACACTCTACAACTCTTCCTTCATCCTAGTTAATTCCTAAGAAGCCCTGGTAGCACATTGGTTAAGCACTCATTGCTAACCTAAAAGGTTACAGTTCAAACCTACTCAGCGTTTCCGTGGGAGAAAGACCTGACCATCTGCTTCCTTAAAGATTACAGCCAGGAAAACTACATGGGCAGTTCGACTCTGTCACATGGGATCGCTATGAGTTGGACTCCACTCATGGCACCTAACAACACCCTATTCATTCTTCAGGACTCACCTTAAATAATCTACTTCAGGGATTCCTCCCTTCACCCTTTTTTATTTGATTAGCGCTCCCAGTACTTTATCTTCTTGTCTTTTCTCTTTATCAGTTTCTATAATTTTTGTATACTACTTTCCTTTCCTTAGTCTAGCTCTGTGAGGGCAGGTTTTTCTAGTTGCTGTCAGATCGATTCTGACTCTTGGCAATCCTACGTGGGTCAGAGTAGAACTGTGCTCCATAGGGTTTTCAGTGGCTGAATTTTCAGAAGTAGATCTCCAGATCTTTCTTCCACGGTGCCTCTGGGTGGACTCAAACCTCCAAGCTTTCAGTTAGCAGCCAAATGTGTTAACTGTTTGCACCACCCAGGGACTCCAATGGCAGGCTTATACCTATTATGACTACCTTTGTTTCTCTAGCTTTTAACCTCTGCTTTGCAGTACATAGGTAAAAACCAGAGTGGGGAATTGGTCAAAAAGAACAGGTTTCTGTATGGTTACTTATTGACGCGGGCAACTAATTCTGGCCACAGAGGTCATTAATTCATAGAAACACAGAAATGTGTGCATTTTGTATTTATGCATATTGATTACACGCATATTCATGCAGGTAGTATTTACGTATATAACGATAGCTATAATATCAAACAGAGACAGTCATATCACAGTCATAGACAAGGACTGGGATTATTTGCTCTTTAAACAATTACTTGAATTACTTTTCGACTGAATTCAATAGATCATTTAAAAAACCCACTTGGGGTATATTGATCAACCTACATTCACTCTGAATAACAAATAATTTCTAGAGTAAAATAAAAAACAAATACTTACTCATAAGTCAAGGGCCTATGAAATCAGCAGGAAGCAATGGGTCATTTTGGAAGAGAGAGAAAAGGAAATTTACAAATCAAACAATTTTGCGTTGTTGTTATGAGCTTTAATATTACCGATCTAGTAAAAGTAAGACGTAAGTTAAAAAAAAATTAATGTGATTTTTATATTTCTCAAGTAGGAATTGCAAACACTTAGGACTTTATAAGCAAAATAAACTAAATACGGAAAGAGCATACATGGATAGTCACAACTGGTTGTTACTAATAAGAATACATTCTAAATCAAACCCTTTCAATTGTGGTACCTCTATGTACAGAATACTCCTCTGCAGATAGATCCCCTGGGGCATCACAATTCATTCCTCCCTTTATTGTAGAAGATCTCACAACTAAATGGTTCAAAGGGGCCTAGATTCTAAGCAGGCTTCTCTGTGAGCCCAGAAATTGCTGCCTCTACTGCTCAGGATATGTTGATTTTTTTTTTAACTTGACTGGCTACTAAAAATTAAATTTGTCGAATTTCAAAAACATGTTCATCAAAAGAAGCCAGACACAAAATGTACTATTCTGTGATTTCATTTACATGAAATCCAACAACAGAAAACAAACGAACATATTTTGGGTGAGAGAAATCAGAATATATTTGCCTGGGCCAAGGACTTGACTGGAATTGACTGGAAAAGAACACAAAGGAATTTTCTGGGGTGATATAAATATTCTCCACCTTGCCTGGAGTGGTGGTAACACATATAACGCTCATTACCCTGAAGACCTACGATTTGTGCATTTCAGTGTCTGTCAATTTTACACCTCTCTCATGTATGTACAATACGTTGGTAGTTGTAGATACAACAGTCTAAGAGAACTTACTCAACAACAGAGCTGTCCTGGCAAAAATTAAAGCCATGACTGACTGCTTCTTGATTTAAATAGAATGCACACCTTCAATTCCTGTTATAATCATGATTTACATACCCATTGGGGTCCTTTTTCTTCCAGTTTGCCAAGACACAGTCTGCATAAACCAGAATAGGGGGTAGCCCCAACTTCTTAGAGAGTTCACAGTAAGGAACAGCAATATTTCTCGGCAGAACCTAAATAAAACCCAATATTTAGTATTAACCTTTGATGTTTCTTACTTTGTCTTCTGCTTCTGGGGTGCTAAATATTATCCGTTTTATATGATAGCACTTTGAAACCAAACAATTGTTAATTTTTTTCTTCCTCGTTTCGGGACTTAATCCTGGTGATGGTTAAATGTTCATGTTTTGAACTTGTGTTAATGTGGACAATCCTGACCACAGAGAAAAAAAAAAAAAAAAGAGGTAAACGGCAAGAGGAACAAGCATAAGCTGCACCCTTGAGTTATGATTCAAGTGGCTTCAGACTAATTTACTATGCCTGGTGATGATGATGATGGTTTAACCAAGAGGACAGGATGTCAGAACAGAATCATTGACACTTAAATCACACCTAGACATGTGCTTTCTGTTGCAGAACGTGTGCCTCTGGGAATTGTCACGTACTGATTGGCAAATTATTTACACATGTTTCAAAAGCAAAGCGATTTTACCCGTCTCTGATTCAGAGAAAAGATCAAAAAGGCATAAAAGTGGAAGAAAGTTATAATTACCTTGATATGACTTGAGAGAAAGAAAGGTAATGTTCAAACAATCTTTATTATAGACACTTACGCAGCCGCTGAGAAACTCAGATGCTGACTTCTTATTCATTCTCAAGAAAAAGTGCTGCATATTGACTTAGTTTTTGTCCGTTTATTTTCTCTTGCCTACCATTTGCTCACTTAAAGACTTTTACCTTGTATTTTTTTCCATTGCTAGTTCCTCAGATCCTTGTCAGAATGTGTTATACAAAAAATGAATAAATTAAAATATACATTTTCGTGTTTTCATAATTCCAATCTCCAGTCTGATAAATGTATTCCTTGCCAATGATGCCATATACTTTCTGGTTTCCACATTGTTTGATTATGATTTCCTATTTCTTTTCTGCTCCTCTACTCTTGTGTAAGTAAGTTCTGACAATCTTTCAGGAAGTAATTCAAGTCCGACTTCTTCCTTGAAGCAGGGCATGAGCATATCAACCATTGTTTCCCTCCTCTGGATTCACTCGTTCTTCTGTACCTAGCATATGCTGCCTTTCATAATGGATTCTCTTTTCCTGTATAATCCCTATGCACTTAGCTAGATTCTGACATTCTCGAAGTTTAGTAACACTGTGCACATAGCTATATTTTAAGTTAGATTGTAAGACTGGCACTAGTCTTAAACTTCTTCACTTAGTGTAATTCTAGGATCTAGATGTGGTAGGCACTCAATATGATGAATATAAGGAAGTTTAAAGTGTCCCTTTAATTATGAGGAGCAGCTTCCTCTTCTTTTCATATCAGAAATGACCCACCACATAGGTAATCTGTAACTGTTAATCTATCTTTAGGGTGTGGTGAGAAAAATGACTTAATAAAATGCCAGTTACCTTTATCCACAGAGACGCAACTTCCGCTAAATGATAGAAAATGCTTCCAGAATCTATTTCATTCCTCTTGTAGTTTAAAGGTTAGGCATTGCAGTCGGTCTTTCTTTCATGGGATTACAGTAGCCAGATAAAATATAGGATGCATTATGCATGAGTTATAATGATGAATTTGCATTATGCATGGGGCAAACATAAACTAAAAAAAAGTACTCATTTGTCTGAAATTCAGATTTAACTGGACTTCCTGTGTTTTTACTTGCTAAATCTGGCAATCCTACATGGAATGCGAAGACAGGGCTTTGTTGCACTACTGGGTAGAGACTGAACAGAGGTAAGTTGGCTTAGTCTGCACACATTATTTGACCTCCTCCGTTCATCTTCCCTACACCAATCTCTAGGAACCTGTTGGGCTTAGAGTGAAATTGTTATCAAGGATGAATTTGTAATGGCTGTATTCATAATTTCTGTTTTTATATAAAATAAGACTATGACTAACATACAGACATATACTAAAATGACATCATTTTAGATCTAAGGTTATCTAATGTTCATGAAAGTAGAGTAAAACCAATATATTTTCTATATTGACAGGTGTAAGATAATGCTTTAGCATTAGCTGAGAAGAGCTGTAAACTGTTTATACCTCCCCAAAGTCGTAAATAGAGAAAATATGTCATGTTCTAAGATACTTCATGTAGTCTTATCTGCAATAGCAAAATATTAAAAACAAGCAAAGTATGCATCAACAAAGGATTGAGTAAGTAAACCAAAGTTCAGACTCAATGAAAAATTAGAGTCATTTCAAAGGATGATGATTTGGCAGCAACTCAAAAATGCCTGCATTATAATTTAAATGAAAGAAACATGATAGATACGTATATGCACAGGATAGAGTCACTGTGTTATAATGTATAAGTAAAAGACTAAAACATGATAGCAGTTGACATGTTCATTGAATTATTTTTCCTGTTATTCAAATTTTGGAAAATGCAGTTATATTGTTTTTAGAATTCTTACATTAAATTTAAATTAGAACATCTGCCATGTAATATAAGAGATATTAGGAAATCTCCAAACCTTACAGACATCTTCATCACCTCGATTCCACACATACGCCATGGTGATGTACCCCAAGACCAGATGTGCAAGGCGCTGCAACTTGTGCCCACGGAGCTCATCAATGCTGAGCTGTGACAACTGAGAACACATGAAGGGATTGACCCCAATCAATATAGGTGATGTTTTTGGCTTCAAAATCAAGTCAAAAATGTTAAGAAGCTATAAAAAGAGAAGAAAATATAATACACAATTCAAACCTTTTCGACTTCTGCTCGTAATTGGCCATTCTCAATCAGGACAGGCAAATTTCTAGCAATGGATATCCAGGGAGCATATGTATGAGGTAGCTCCTCCTTGAAAAAGAGAAATAGGACTTTTATTTACTAATAGAGGTTACTGTAAAATAGGACTGGCTTCCCACTGTTAGTCTGCTTTGCCCCTAAATCCGTTCTGTGCAAAGCTGCCCTGACAGGCACCTGTGTGTCTAGTAAGGCCAGTGCACACAGTGCCACCTACACACACAGGGCGTGACACTTCCCCTGTGTCCCTCTCTGTTCAAACACCTTCATCTCTTCTTCTAAGTTCACCTCAAAAATTCCACTAAAATTTTCCTGACTACACCTTTCCACACCCATCTCCCTTATTATGAATCCTACAGATCATGCACCTGTTCATATTGTTAAGTAATTTTCTGTCATCCGCTATTTTTTTGCTTCTCAAGTAGATTTTAAGTTCTTTGAATGGAAGAAAAATGAGATTTAGTAAATGTCAGTACCGGACTAGACAATTGGATCCATAATTTCATATATATTTCTCATTTAATTCTTGTAACAACCCAAAAAGTTGATTATTATAGCCATAGCACAAATAGAGAAACAAAGAGTCAGTTTATGTAACTTGTAACTATATATATATATATATATATATAGTTTATTAGAATTCAGATCGGAGTGTTTCCAATTTTCAATAATCCATGCTCTTTTTACTTGCCTCACTCTCTGGTGACAAGGATGATGTCATGCTTTTAATTCCATATTTCTCATAGGACCTTACACAGTACTGGGTATACAGTAGGTGCTACATATATATACATGTTGATTGCCTACTTTGGCTTCACTATAGGCTTATCTTTTGCCCAATAAATGCAAATGAAATCCAAATACAAGTGCCTCCCTAGAGCCTACGTATTTATGATCCCATCTCAAAGAGAAACATACAAACAAAAGACCTAGGAAGCTTCCTGCAAGGAGATGCCAATCCCTCAACAACTGCCCATACACCCACTCCTATGCCTCTTTCACAGGCTGCTTTGAGGAACAGCCTTAGCAGGGTCATCAACATTGAACCGTGGGGTCTAAGTGCAAATGGAGAGATGAGCTCAGATAGACACGGGTGAAGTTTCAAGCTTCAAAACAAAGTTAGTATTATAAGTAAGCTATAAAACAAGAAGACTAATGTCACACATAATTCAAAAATTTTCAACATCTGCTTGAAATTGGCTAGTCTTAATCAGTTGAGGCAGATTTTTAGCAATGGACATCCAGGCAGCATATTCGCTAGATACCCACCCTTCTTGTTTGCCCTGAACTTTTCTCCTTGACCACACATACGCTATGCTTTAGTATTTTCAGGAATAATTTTTTCATTGTTGTTCTGGGTTTCACTGTGCAGCACACACAAATTTTTTAATGTTGCTGTTTCTCAAATTAACAGAAATACATACTTTTTTTCCTTATGCATCACGATCAGTATCTCATTTCACAGCACTTTCAACAAATGTCACCTTCAATCAGTAATATACTACTGGTTCAGAGAATCTCTTAATGGTATAATGTAATATAAGGAGCCCTGGTGGCACAAAGTGAAGAATAACTCAGCCTCATTTAACTTGTACTAGATTAGAAAATGTAGTTTGTATCTATTTGGGATCAGAAGATTTTTTTTTTCCTTTGGGATAGGAAGCTGATGAAAAGATTATAAGAGTTAGTCATTTTTGAGCTCATAATTTGTAGGAAAGTTCTTCAGTGAAGAAACAAAAATAACCCTTAATCTGTTTTCTCATTTTTCAAGACACTGAATCTACCTCTTTAAGTATCTAAAGTAGCAGCATTATTTTTTAAGTTGTCCAAGAGTTTTATTTGTTTCCTTTTTGTTTGGGGGTTTTGCTTTAACCCTTGGGAGGATATGTTCTAGAGGTCTCCATAATTACCATGGTTGGTTCATTTTTTTTAAAAGAACCAACTTTTAAAAAAAAATTTGATATGAGGTTTCTGTTGTCTCTGAAAAAGACAGTTTCATTGTACCATTGATAAGTGGTACAATCCCAGTTGTGACATTTTGGTGTGTATATGGAGCACACAAAAGTCCTGGCATTTTTGTGTGTCTATGGAGGCCAGAGGGGGACAAGTTTGGGTATTATTGAATTGCATATATAAAGCAAGCTAGGTACTTTTGGTAATAAAATTAAAACATACATGTCATGTTCTTAAAATAACTTAGTCATTTGAACAGGAAACTTAGATTGGGAGTAAGGGGTTACTTTATATCTGTCTAAATTATGCAAGGTAGTCACATGATTTTATTTCTAATTACAGTTAGGTTAGTCGGAATCTCTAACTAAGACTGTATTTGCTGCATTTAAAGGTGTTCTCTAGCATGTAGACTTCAACTGAATGAGCTACAAATAAAGACATACTGGTATAAAATTTACACAATTGTCACAAGATGGCTAAAAACCTAGTGGAGAGAAGCCCAAAACCCTCTCCTGGAACTTCATGTACCATATTAAACCCAAGAGTGAATAACACTAATAATAATAAAAAGCAATGTCTTGTCATCTCTTCTCTAAGACAGGCAGCATAGCAGAACGGTTAACATCATGGGGTCTGGAGCCAGACTGCTAAAGGCTCAAATCCTAACTCTGGTACTGACTAGCCGAATGAGCTTGGATAATGACTTAAATTCTGCATTCCTTCTATATCTCTCATCAGGGGAATAAGAATAATAACATGCATAACTTTTAGGATGGTCATGAGGATGGAATGGGTTAATATTTGTAAACTGCTTAGAAAAAATGCTACGTAAGTATTGGATGATTAAAATATTGATGACAAGTTAGTTTACATGGTACTCTTTCAAAGACAAATTAGGAAAATGTAGTTCTTATAGCAAAGATACTCACATACCTTGTACTCCTTCGAAGGTAAAATTGGCAACAACATCAAAAAGAAGTAGCTCAGACTCTCACTCCAATCTTATGCTCAGTGAACAACAAGCCACATAAATGCAACACAAAAGTTACTAGATGTGCCATCTCAGAAACCTAATCAAATTAGGAACCCACACTTTGTATGATTTAGTGTCTCAGCTGATAAAGGAGTTTCTCTTTGACTCATGGGCCATTTATGACTTTGGGTTTTTTCCAAACGTCTCTGGAAATGCCCTTGGATCAAATCCACTTTTGATGTCTTAGTGTGATTCTTTCTTAGAGTCAAAATTATCTGTACAATTTCCTTATTTCATCTCTCTACATACCTGTGTGAGGTAAACAAGGAGAGCATCTATGACTAAATTTCTAGGCAGAACATTTTAAGAAAAGGTAAGTGAAATCCAGGGTATTCAACCTCTGCCTCCAATGTTGGCAGTGCTTTATCCATTTGTTAAGTACAAGTTACTGAACCATATTTGTCCAGTAGAAGTTAACTAGTCAAGTAAAGTAATGAGAAGAAATTATTTCAGTGCCCTCTCTTACCAGTGGATTTGGCAGAGCGAAGCCCATATCTTTATCTATATGGAATTCTTCACCAATTTTCCAAGAGCCTTCCATAGCAGATACGTTATCCCCTGGCATTCTTGTAGTCTACTCCTGTAGGAGACTTGCTGAAGAGTTTCAGAGCACCTATTTATTACAGTAGTTGCCATAACCAGTAACCACACCAGGTCACGTAAGCAGTGAAAAATGACTTCCACTTTTGGAATAGTTTCATTTTCTGATTTCTTTATCTGTCATCCAGTAAATCTAAAACTACAAAAGCATCTGTGTTCACCAGAAAAAGTGCAAATTTGTATCTCATATTGATTCTTTATTACTAAGAAGACTGTTTGCTTACTGCCATATGGAAGACAGAAGAGTCCTGATAGAAATAACTAAAGCCTTGAAAACATGTGACCGAAGATAAATATTTTATGGAAAACTTTAGCACTCTTAGTTAGAATAATAAATGTGACCATGGCTGAATTACCCCCACTATCATCCAGTTATCGTTGTCAGCTCTGAGAGTCCTTTGAAAATATCAGTGTCACGTTTCAGCAGCCCTGAAGCACAGCCAGTGATGTGCTGAATGGTTGTCGAATGGCTCTGAAGTAGAAAAAAGTGAAAGCATATAAAAGAATTCAGAAAGATAATACCTCTTAACCTCCGAATTTTTGAAACGAACCCTTTATCTATATTCACAATGATACTATTCTCTTTTCTTCACATTCCTAATAAGTAGTTTTTGGAAAGATTACCTCCTTACTTTATCTGACTGCCAGAGACTGATGGTGCAACAGTACTGCACATTTGGAGTCTTTGTAATATGTTTTTAAAAAGTTGGGGAAAAGGATAAAATGCTTCTGTTAAAATGCAAACTAAGGCTGCACTTGGTAAAGTTTTCAGGGACATTCAGGTCTACGGTCACTCAGCGGCGTTGTTCGCTCTTACTAATAAAACTGGAGCAAAAGCAGAAGCCGTGTCTTTCCTTCTGATAATTCAAGGAGAAAATAGAAAAAGTGAATGTTCAGTGCATTGGGATACAATGCAGGGGCAGCCATTCAGCTTCTTAGGACTTGAAATAAAATTTTAATAGCTCGTGGCTTTGGCTATATTCTAGAAAAGTTCTCACTATTTCACTTTATATGTCTTTTTTTTTTTTGTCGCTGCTTATTTTAAAGCATGTAGTTTACAGTAATATGTTCTCTGTGTAACAATGATATGGAAAACTGAAACCAAAATTACACAACAAAGAGAATGCCAAGGCCAAATTTCTTTAACAACATGATTCATGAAGCCGATAGTTTTGAAAGCAGGCCAAAGGAAGAGAACAAAATGTCATGAAGGCCAATCATACCTCCACGGAAGCCAAAAAGTACCAAGGAAAACATTGATACTTAGAAGATGTATGACCATGCCTGTGATTTTTTCATTCTTTGTACCTGAATTTTTAGATGAGTAAGTCAAAATGAAGGCTTGCAATGGAGCATTAGATGATTCTGTCTTGGAAAAAAACTCTCAGGATTGTTTCCTTAAGAAACATGGCTTGATAAAACTTTCTCTTGACTTCACTTATCCAGCTAATTTACTCAATCTGTCCTACCATTGATTTCAAACACAATTATGCTTTATTGCTCCAATTTCATCTCTACCTTTTTTAACTTCTCGCCCTTTCATATTTCTGAAACAACATTCTCAATTGATGCTTCATTCATCTTGATTTTTCTTTAGTAATAACCACTTATCCTGAAACCCTTTTCACATGGCTTCTGAAAAACATCTGACTCTTACTATTGCTGAGAGATTCTTTATCTCTCCCTTTAGCTTTTTACCTGTGCCCAGGTCATTATCATAGAGAGTGCTGAAGGTCAGAACTCAGTCTTTTGCTTTATGTCCTACGAGAGCCAAGGCTTTACATGAATTTATCTGGCTGGTATACATCACCTATTTTCATGGCTTGGATAATCTCTTCTCTATGATGATTGTATAGCCTGACCTATCTCCATAGCTATAGACTGCATTTCTAACTGCTGGTAAACACCTCCATCTGTATATCTTGTTATCCTCTCTCATCGGAGACTTCATTGATTACAGGACTATTACGAGGGGGCCTGCAGAGAAACTTTTATCCAGGGCCATGATAAGCACAAATTTTTCTCATAGTATGCCACCCTGTACAAGACATTCAACTTCTTCTTTGCTATTACATTATGCTTATTTATAAAGGTAGTTATATTTAGAACAAATAATTCTCCTTTAAAGATTCAAATGATATAGAACATGCGAAGAAGAATGGAAGAAATGATAGAAATACCAACATCAATGATATTCATCATTAATATTTTACTGATCATATTTTCCACCTTTTTAATGCAAATTAATAATATCCAACATTTCCCAAGTACTTACTAGTGTCAGGAATTTTCTAAAAACTCTCCTTATAGCAACTAATTTATCGTTTATAATTGTCTTATAAGGAAAATATCATGATATCTCAAAATAAAATTAGCATGATTCAGGGTAATAGGGAATAGGTGATTCTATGCCTCTAGTTACCTGCACAAAACAAAATTAAATACTAACTTAGGTGGAAAAACAATCATCTTAGACTTCAAAATATTTCTACAATCACTAAAAAAGAGAGAGAGAGAGAGAGAGAGACTATGGGAACAGACCCACAAGGAACTGGATAAAAGAAAAAACAGGTACATCTTTAAATTCATCTGGTTAATATACTCAAAAAATAAAAGACAAGATTTGGAAATTTTGCAGAAGCTAGAAAATACAAAAAGCAACCCAACTGATATTTTGAAATTAGCGTAAGTAAGGAAAGAATTCACGAACTCGCAGATACGTCTGAAGGAAATATAGATTAAAATAGGAAGGAAAATATAAAGAGAGAGAGGAAGAGAGAAACGGAGGGTGAGGTGCAGAAATCTGATATGATCTGAGTCTCACAGGATGAGAAGAGAGAGAATTGAGAGAAGCTATATTTGAAGCAGTAAGCACTCAGAATTTTACAACCATAACGGAAATACTAAGCTACAAACAAAAGACTACATACCTCACTGGGTTAAATGAAATGAAAAACATACCATGGGAAAATTGATCAAAACCAAAGTAAAAATGTGTGAAATATTAAAGATGTCTAGAAAAAATAAACACAAGTTACTTTCAAAGGAGCAACTGTAAGACTGATGCTGAATTTTCACATTAATGATTGAAACCTGAGAACAACGGAACAATGTTGGGGTCGGGGGGCGGGGGACCAGCCAAACAAGAATTCTATACTCACAAAAAAAATATTATTCAAGAAAGTAAATAAAATAAAAATATTTTCAGGCAAGTAAAAATTAAGAATTTATCACCAGCAAGCCCACAATCAAGGAAGTAGTATTTTTTAAATGAAAATAATACCAGAAATAGCAATAAATGAAGAACAGTAAAAAGGGTTAGCTATCTGACTGAACCTAAATGAACGTCTACAATATAAAAATAATAATTCTTGTAATAATCAGTAGCTGTGGAGTTTTATTTATTTAAATACAAGGCAGAATGAATGAAAACACATCATCACAACAATTGCATGAATGTGAAGAGGGTATAAATGGTATTAAATTTTTTGCTTTTTCTGGAAGGGAAATGAGAATTAATTTATAAGAGATTTTGAAAAGTTACAGATGTTTGTTGTAACCTTAAGGGTAGCCATCTTTTTTAAATGTTGAAAGAATGTGTAAATAACAAACAAATAGATGGGAAAACTGATTGATAAAAACAAATCTTAACACAAGAGAAGACACAAAATGGCCAATGTATTTTCTTCTCATTACTTACCTGGACTAATTAACTTCTTCTGGACAAATGTGGTTCAGGAATTTCTACAAATGGATACACTGCCGACATTGGAGGCAGAGTTTGGATAACCTGGGTCTCACATTTCTCAAAACTTTCTGTCTAGAAATTTAGTCATAGATGCTCTTCTGGTTTATCTGACACAGATAAGGAGAAAGATGAAATAAGGAAGCTCTGGAGAGTATCTTGAATCTATAAAGAACTGTACTATAGAAATCAAAAGTTGATTTAATCAAATGCATTTCCAGAGGCATTTTGAAATAAGCCAAAATTATAAATGGTCCATGAGTCAAAGGGAATACCCTTTTTTAGCTGATACACTTTAAATTGTACAAAGCATGGGTTCCTAATTTGATTAGGTTTCTGAGATGGCGCGTAAAGTAACTTTTGTGTTATATCAATATGGCTTGTTGTTGACCGAGCATAAGATTCAAGTGAGAGTCTAACTTGAATAGCTCACTCAGGTATTAAGTAGCAGAGCTATGATTTAGACTTTAAGCACTCTGACCCCAGAACCGATGGCCTTAACCATTTTATTCTACTGCCTCTCTTAAGAAAAGAAATGATCACAAGGTGTTATTTGTTTTACTGTGTTTTTTTTTAAATTGTATTTTAGATGAAGGTTTACAGAGCAAATTAGTTTCTCATTAAACAATGAATACACATATTGTTTTATGACATTGGTTGCTGTCCCATGACATGTCAACACTCACCCCTTCTCAACCTTGGGTTCCCAGCTTTCCGGTCCTCTCCCGCCTTCTCATCCTTGCCCCTGGGCTGGTGTGCCCATTTAGTCTCATTTTGTTTTATGAGCCGGTCTAATCTTTGGCTGAAAGGTGAACCTCAGGAGTGACTTCAGTAGTGAGTTAAAGGGGAGTCCGGGGGCCATACTTTCAGGGTTTCTCCAGTCTCTGTCAGACTGTTACCGAACGCAGTGGGCTCGTCACTTGTACTCTCTTTGAGAATAACTAAGAGTCAAGTGGATTTAAAGCAAGGCGCAGTTTATTACTCGCAGTGAGTAAGGAGACAGGGGGATCAGTCCCAAAGCACTCTCTCCCCGAACAAAGGGCTGGAGGAATTTTTGTGCCACCTGGGAAAGGGGAAGTCATACACATTCATTAACTTCATACATATTCACATAGGGGTCAGGCTAGGATTTGGCACGGAAGTGGCTGAAGGACCTCTTGCTTCTGAAATGGGCTCGGTCACCGCTCCATAACATATGACTGGTGATTTTGGTTCCTTGGCATGGGTCTTTTGGTTCCTAGGCAATACTTATTATGGGATGGGGCCATCTGGTGGTCAACCTGGTCTCTTACTGCTCATGCCCAGGATTCTAGTTCTAATTGGCTGATCTGAAAGACAGCTGCAAGTGGGAAGATTCGGAGGAAACACCTTAAGCTTTAACCAGGAGTGAGGTAAACAATGTTTTGTGGTTAACACCATTCTTCTTCTAGAAAAATTTTTACCCGACATAACTTGTTGTTTAAGGCCTTTTCTGTCCCTAGCTGGTCTCAAGACCAGTAAATCTGATCTTTTGTGTGTGTGTGTGAGTTAGAATTTTGTTCTACGTGTTTCTCCAGTTCTGTTAGGGACCTTCTGTTGTGATCCCTGTCAAAGCAGCTGGTGGTGCTAGCCAGGCACTGTCTAATTGTGCTGGACTCACTCTGGTGGAGACTGTGGTAGTTGTGGTCCATTAGTCCTTTGGACTAATCTTTCTCTTGTATATTT
Organism: Trichechus manatus latirostris; assembly: GCF_000243295.1. Classification (NCBI taxonomy): domain Eukaryota; kingdom Metazoa; phylum Chordata; class Mammalia; order Sirenia; family Trichechidae; genus Trichechus; species Trichechus manatus. The sequence continues at coordinate 492,703 of NW_004444026.1, read as the reverse complement.
GGTTTTCTTCATTCTCCTTTGCTCCAGGTGGAGTAAGACCAGTGGAGTATATTAGATGACCGCTCGCAAGATTTTAAGACCCCAGACGCTACTTTACCAAAGTAGGATGTGGAACATTTTCTTTATAAACTATGTTATGCCAATAGAGCTAGATATTCCCTGAGACCATGGGCCCCACAGCCCTCTGCCCAGTAATTCGGTTCCTCAGGGAGTTTGGATGTGTCTATGAAGCTTCCATGACTTTGCCTTAGTCAAGTTGTACTGGCTTCCCCTGTATTGTGTACTGTCTTACCCTTCACCAAAGTTACCACTTACCTATTGTCTAATAGTGTTTTTCCTTCCCCACCCCTCCCCTCCCTCCTAACCATCAAAGATTGTTTCTTTTTATGTGTAAACCTTTTCATGAATTTTTATAATACTGGTCTCATACAATATTTGCCCTTTTGTGATTGACTTATTTCACTCAGCATAATGCCCTCCAGATTCATCCATTTGTGAGATGTTTCCCAGATTCATCATTGTTCTTTATCATTGCATAGGTTCCATTGTGTGTATTTACCATAGTTTGTTTATCCATTCATCTGTATGGGCACTTAGGTAGTTTCCATCTTTTTGCTATTGTGAACAGTTCTGCAATGAGCATGGATGTGCATATGTCTATTCGTGTGACGGCTCTTAATTCTCTAGGATGTATTCCTAGGAGTAAGATTGCTGGATCTTATAGTATTTCTATTTCTAGCTTTTTAAGAAGGCACCACACATTTTCCAAAATGGTTGTACCATTTTACATTCCCACCGGCAATGCTTAAGAGTTCCAATCTCCCCGCAGCCTCTCCAACATTTATTTTCTGTTTTTTTTGATTCATGCCAGTAAAGTAGGGGTGAGATGGTATCTCATTGTGGTTTTGATTTGCATTTCTGTAATAGCTAGTGATCTCAAGCATTCCCTCATGTGTCTGTTAGCCGCCTGAATGTCTTCTTTGGTCAAGTGTCTGTTCATATCCTTTGCCCATTTTTTAATTGGATTATTTGTCTTTTTGTTGTAGAGGTGGTAAATTTTCCCGTAGATTTTAGAGATTAGACTTTTGTCGGATTTGTCATAGCCAAATTTTTTTTCCCCAGTTTGTAGCTTCTCTATTTACTTTTTTGGTGAAATTTATGATGAGTATAAGTTTTTAATTTTTAGAAGGTCCCAGTTATCTGGCTTATCTTCTGGTATTTGTGTATTGTTAACTATGGTTCATATCCTGTTTATGCTGTGTATTAGGGCCTCTACCGCTGACCCTATTATTTGTTTTTTTTTTTCATTGTACATGAGGTTCCAGGAGAGGATTTCTCCAAACTATTTACAGGTTGTGACAATTCTATAAATTTTGTAAGTATTGAGATCACCTTTAAATGCAGCAAATACATTTTTAGTCAGAGTTCTCAACTTAATTCTATTTAGAAATCTCAAAATATTGAATAATTACTTGATTCCAATTTCATAGGAAACACCAAGTAGCAAATCCAATCTCCTAGAGACTCTGCCAAACAGATACTATAATGCTTTGTGGGGAGGCCAAGAATATAGGGTGTGAAATAAAATCATAAATTTCGCTTTCTGAAAACAGTGAGTTCTCTTGCCCATGACGCTAAAGATCATCATATTAAATGCTGTATAGCGATATATAATTTTTAACGCTTATAGTTATGCCTTAAACTGTAACTCACCTTTAAAATCACCTTGTCTGGTTTCACAGAGTTGTATTCAGGTGATTAGGCTCACTGAAACACTTGAAGCTTATTCTTTCACAAAACAATCGAAGATTAATGAACATATTCTTTTTCCAAGATTCTACACATCTTGTAATCATGATTCACTGATTTTGTGATTGTCTTAGCAAGGTTTCTGTTTTTCTGTTTATAATATTTGAGCACATACTACTCTCTTATAAGATTTATGTATTCTGACATACTTGTTAACCGAACAAAAATTTTTTTTTGTTCCAAGTTCCTGATGGTATTATACGTATGTACCCTGAAAATCTTAATCGGAACAGTGGATTACTCTGTAAGGACATGCTGCCCAACATTAAAGTTGTCTATCAAACCCGCATAACCAAAAAAATAAAATAAAATAAACCAATCCCAGCGCCGTGCAGTGGATTCCAACTCATAGGGACCCCGCAGGACAGAGTGGAACTGCCCCATAGCGTTCCCAAGGAGTGACTGGTGGATTCGAACTGCCAACCTTTTGGTTAGCAGCTGAGCTCTTAACCACTGCACCACCAATCTGTTAATAGTGTTCTGGGTTGTTTATTGTGCCAAATATTGTAAGGGGCAACAATAATCTCCATATATATGAAGACTTACTTCAAGAACATCTTCTCAGAGAAATCTCTTATTTATCATTGTATTTTTCACTCAATATTTGGGTGGGTTTTTTTTTTTAGCATTTAATTTTTTTATTGTGATATGCTGATAAGTACAAGTAAATGTATGCAGAATATGTTTAAGCTATGAAGCGTAATAATAAAACAAACCCACAGAAACAGAATATTACCAAATATCTAAACCCTGGGTGCTACTTCTCAATCACTTTCCACTACATCTCTATCCCCACCTCAGAAAAAAACATTATCTTGAATGTGTTTTTTTCTTTATCATTAATTTCATTTTCTAGTTTTACCATATATGCATGTAACTTTAAATGATATGATTTTTACTGTTACTTATTCCCAAAAATCTTGAAAATGATATTGTAGTACATGTACAATTTCCTTTTTTTAAAATCCACACCACCTTTGCAACGTTCATTCATGTTGATATGTTTAGTTTGTAGTTTATCCAATTTCACTGCTTTATTGCATTCAGTTGTATAGATATGTCACACTTTCTATATTCATTTCCCCATTGCTATTATTCTATTTTTGTTGTTTAATAGTTTGTTCTTGCTATTAGCAACAAAGTTACAAAAATCTTCTCTATCTCCCGGCAGACTTGTGAAAGAGTTTATCGAAGGCAGTTTCTCAATCTCATTGGCATTTTGGACCGAATCCTTCTTGGGTGGGGGAAGGTCTTGTTCACTGTAAGATGTTTAGCAGCCTCCCTGGCCTCCCACTGGATTCCAGTAGTGCTGCTTCCCTCAATTCTGGCAACCAAAAATGTCTCCCAACATTGACCAATGTCTCTGAATGAGAACTCCTGATTGAAGGCGTACATGTAGGAGAGAGCCACTGCATATTAAGATGTGACTGTGTCACCCTTTACAAGATGACACTGCCAGAACACTTCCCAACATTTTTTTTTTTTCTTTTATAAGAAACAACACACAGGAATTTTTCATCATATTTTTGTTGGAGATATATAAAGTTACTTATCAATCTTAATTGATAGCAGATCTTCATATTTTGAGTATCAATTCTTATTCAATTACACGTGTTAAGACAAATGCTTCTCAAACTATCTATGGAGAAGGGGCAGAAATTTTTTTTTTTATTATTATTACTGTTGTAATTAAATGAAGTTTACATTTCAAGTTAGTCTCCCATACAAAATTTTTTTTACATACATTGTTATGAGACCCTAATTGCTCACCCTATTCTGCGACAGCACACTCCTCCTTTCCGCCCCTGAGTCCCCATGACCCTTCAACCAGCTCCTAACTCTCTCTGCCTTCACATCTCACCTCTGGACAGAAGCTGAGGGGCAGAAATTCTTATTTGCCATTACTCACAACCAATACTTTTGAAAAAATACAATAAAAATTAGTGACTAGGAAACAAAATAAAATAGCACATTGTTACGATTAAATGTAAAAAATCATACATTTACATTTTAATAAATGTGACCAGAATAAACATAACTTAGAAAACAAATTACAAAAAGTGTACACATTGCTTTTGAAGTATGTGAATAGGCAATTAATAAAGATAATCACTATTACTTAAAACTTTTTGTTGCACTGCAAATATAACTAAATTAAATTTAAGAGTGAAATTGCAATTATCCACATCAAAAGTCTATGTTTAATTATTTTATGGAAACAAAACTTTATGAGTACATAGTTTATACAGAGGAGTCCTGGTGGCACCGTGGTTAAGAGCTTGGCTGCTAACCAAAAGGTCAGCAGTTCGAATCCACCAGCTGCTCCTTGGAAACCCTACGGTGCAGTTCTACACTGTCCTGTAGGGTAGCTATGAGTAGGAATCGATTCGTTAGCAACCGATTAGTTTATATAGAGCAGAAAACAAATTTTGAGTACAGCTTGATGAGATTTGAAAGGTGTATACACCTTTTTAATCATCACTTAGATCAAGATAAAGAGCATTTCCACTATCCAGAAAGTTTCCTTTGCATCTTTGCAGTCCCCTCCCACACAGTCAACCACCATTTTGATTTGCCTCACCATAGATTAGTTGTGTCTGTTTTTGAAGTTCATATAAATGGAATAATACAACATATATTCGTAGGGATCTGGCTTCTTTCATACAACATGCTATTTCTGAGATTTATTCATGAATGTATTAATAATTTGTTCTTTTTTACTGTTGAGTGATATTTCATTTATGAGTAGACCAGTTCTGGTATTTAACTATTCTCCTATTAATGGACATTTTGTTTCCACCTTTTGACTATAATGAATACAGTTGCTATGAATGTTCTGGTACAAGCTTTTGTGTGAACGTTTGTAATCATTTTTCTTAGGTCACTAGGAGTGGAATTGTTGCCTGATAAGGGTAGGTATACGTTTAACTTAGAGAAACTTTTTCAAAGTGTTCACTATTTTACACTTTCATTAGCATTATGAGATTTGTGGTTCCTCCACATTTTCACCAACAATGTTTATCAGCCATTTTGGTAGATGTAAGTGGTATCACTGTATAGATTCAATTTGTGCTCTGCTTATAACTAATCATGTTGCAGGTGGGGACATCGGTGGTTCAGCATTAGAATGCTCACTTTCCATGTAGGAGACCAAGATTTAATTCTCAGCCAATGCACCTCATGCACATTGACCACCTGTCTGTCAATGGTGACTTGCATGTTGCTATGATGGTGAATAGTTAGCAGTGGAACTTCCAGACTAAGACAGACTAGGAAGAAAGATCTGGTGATCTATTTTCAAAAACCAGCCAGTGAAAACCCTATGGATTACAATAGTCCCATCTGCAACTGATCATGGGAACCAGGCAGCATTTGATTTCATTGTGCATGGGGTCACTTTGAGTTGGGGGTTGACTGGACAGCAGCTAAAACAACAACAAATAAACTTGATCAATATTAATGTATACTTATTCACCATTCAGATATCTTCTGTTGCGATATGCTTGTTCAAGTCTTGGTAATTTTCTAAATTTGATTTTCTTTTTATTATTAACTTGTAGGAGTTCTTTATTCATTCTGGATACAAATCCTGTTTCAGAGATGTGTACAGGTGGTCCTCAACTGATGACATAATCGAGTTATGACAACTTGCACTTAGGACTTTTTTTTTTTGGTACATCTTATCATTAGTAATACATACTACATACAATGTTAAAATATATCCGTAAGTTTATATGTAATGTTTACAACCCCCAAAGACAAAGAAAAGATCAGATTTATAAAGATACTGATAATGAAAACTAAAAAAACAATTGAGGTATTTCACTTATGTCAGAACCGACTTAAACGTCGGAGTTGAGGAAATGTAACCCCGTAGTAAGTTGAGGACTACTATTCCCAGGAATATTTTCTCCACATCTCTTATTTGCTTTTTCCACTTTCTTAATGATGTATTTTTTAATGAGGAGAAGTTTTTAATTTTGAAGAAGACCAATGTATTATCTTTTTTACGTTGGAGTGCTTTGGAATCTTATCTAAGAGACCATTGCCTACACCCAGCTCAAAAAGACTGGTATATTTTCTGCTAGAATGTTTTGGCTAGAATATAGCCTTTGTATGTATGTCTATGTTTCACCTTAAATTAATTTTTTGTGTATAGTGTGAGTTTTTTTTTCTCTTAATTCTGTATGAATACTCTGTTGTTCAGCACCATTTGTTAAAAATTTTTCTTTTTCTTTTAAAGATTGTTTGGCTATTCTAGGTCCTCTGCATTTTGTTTCTAGATCCTAGAATCAAAAACCTGCTTGGCTATTGATTGGCATTGCATTGAATATGTATATCCATTTGATGAGAATGTATATCTGTATATCTTCACATATTGAGTCTTGCAATCCATAAACATAAATATTGCGCCATTGATTGAGTTATATGTAAAGTTCTCTCTGAATTTTTTGTTAGCATTCAAAATGGAAGTTTTTGCAAATAGTTTATTAAATTTATTCCTAGGCAGTTGATGTTTTCATAAATTTATTTTCCTTTAAATTAATTTTCTAATTGTTGATAGTATATAAGTACAACTGGTTTTTGTATATCGTGATGGATAATGTTATGTGTCAACTTTGCTAGCCTATGATTCTCATCCGTTTGGCAGACACTTTAATAATCTTCCATTTTGTATTCTGATATGAGCAGCCTATCAGTTGAAAGGGGACATTTCCTTAGGTGTGTGACGTGCCTCCAGTATACAAATGGATCTTCCATCAAAGCTTGCTCTCTTTCTCGACCCTGCACTGTTCTTGTTGCCTAACTTCTGGTTCTTGGGATGTAAACCTGCAGGACTCTGGCCTGCTGCCTGGCCTGTAGATTTTGGATTCACTAGCCCCCGCAAACCTGTTAGTTAGCAGAGACTGTCAGCCTGCTGCTTCACCTACAGATTTGGGGTTCGTCAGCCCCTGCAACAGCATGAGCCAGCAGAGGTATTCAGCCTGTCTCCTGACCCACGGATTTGGGACTTGCCAGCCCTCACAAATGTGTGAGCCATTTCTTCAAATTTCCTTGAAGTAAATTTCTCTCTACATGTATTTTTATATGGTTCAGTGGTTTTGCTCCTCTAGGGAACCCAGACTAAGACATATGTCGAACTTGTTTCCCTTGACCTTTCAAGATTCACTTAGTTGTTGTAGGTTCTTTGTATATTAGTTTTAAATTTTTTGCACATGCCACTATGTCATGAAAATAAAGACAGTTTTACTTTCTTCTTTCTAATATCTATCTACCTAACTAGTTAACTACTTATCCAGCTAGCTAGCTATTTATCTACTATCTGCACTGGTTAGTTTATCTAGTACAATATTGTACAGAAGAGGTAACAGTGGATATCCTTACCTTGTTTCTTACCTTAGGGGCATTGGGTTCAATATTTCACCATCGAATATGAAGTTTTCTATAGATTTTTTGAACTCTTTATCTACTTGAGAAAGTTTTTTTTTTAACTTCTGTTGTGAGTTGTCTGAATTTTTTTTTACTTAAATTATCAAACATTTTATTGGAATCTATGAAGATGATTATGTAATTCTTCTACTTAATTCTTTCAGTTATAATGGATGATTTTTGCATGTTACAGCTATCTTCTTTCCTAGAATAATTTTCCTTTGTTATATTTTCTTTTTTACATATTGTTAGATCCATCTGTTAATATTTTGTTGATGATTTAAAATCTTTGTTCTTGAGGGATATTAGTCTTCAGATTCTTTTCTTGTAATATCCTTGTCAGAGTTTGATAGCAGTGTTATATAGGTTTCATAAAATGAGCTTGGATGTATTTCCTTTTCCTCTATTCTCTGAAGGAGTTTGGATAAGATTAGTATTATTCTTCCTTAAATATTTGATAAAATTTACTAATGAAGCCACATGAATTTAGCGTTTCTTTTGTAGAGACGTTTTAAATTATGGTTTCAACTTCTTTAAAAATGTATATGAAAAATATATGACTACTTCAGTTTTCCATTTCTTCTTGTGTCAGTATTGGAAAGTTGCGTCTTTTCAAGAAATTTAAATGTTTCCTGTACATTCTTGTATTAGTCAACATAATATACACTTAATACTTCTTTTTTATCTTTTAATAGTTTTAGGGTCTTCAGTGATTTCACATTTTTTATTCTGATAATGCTGACAAAGTTCATAAAAATTTGTTCCCATATTGTCTTCTAAATGTTCTATTAGGATTATATACAAAAAATATACAGATGCCACCTTTGTAATTGCCTCTTCAGAGAAGACTTCCTTCAAGACCGTAGTAAGAGGAACTGTTCTAAAACAGAATAGTTCATACGACTTTTTAAAAGATTGAGCAGTACCTTGGCATTTCTTTGTTTGTTTGTTTTTTTATCTGTTTGTTAGTTTATTTCTCATTTATATTTGCATGGTGTAGTCAAGATGGAGTAAACTGACTATAGTCTGTTTTCCCATTGATCACAATTAAAAATTCAGCACATAATACAAAAATGAACTACTGAAGACTCTTATAGTAAACAATATCAGGTGGATTGAGGACTAAAGTTAAATTTGAAAAGTGATGTGTAGTGGGTGAGGTTTGTGATTTTATTTTTTCTTCCTTTTCTCTTGATTTCAACCCAAAATTGTGCTTAATTCTGGGGTAGTGCAGGAGGCACTAATAAAAAGACTTTCATTGTAGTCAAAAGACTTGAAAAAGATATTCTTGAATGCCAAAAATTTTGTGGGAGAGGAGAATCTCCTTTTTTTGGTTTTCCCTCTCTTTTTTCTACTGGCGCTAATCTGAAGCTAGCCCTAATTGTGGTGACACAGAGATGGTGTCACAGTTACAGAAAACCCTGAGAGAAAAAATTCTGGCCAGAAGAAGTAGGAAATAGGGTCCCTGTTGTCTGAAGTGTGGGCAAAATACCACTATTTTTCTTTCTCCCTTTTTAATCCTCACTTCAACCTGAAGGCTACTCCAGTCATTCAGGACTGCACAACGAGAAAGAAGGCTAAACCTCACATCCTTTTGAACAGAGAAAATGGAAAATGGGTTCCAGGTTATGCAAGGATGTAGAATAAATCACAAAGAGGAGATAGCTCAAGAATGGCATCCCCTAATTCTGGTGTGAATGAACATGATTTCTGGGCTCTACCCCAAGAATGCACAAAAAGAACATATCCAAAGAATCATAGTAAATATTTAACTAACTGACCTATAATGTAAATGACTGCCCCAATCCCAGGATAAACCTTGAGTGCTGCATTCACCAAGCAGATCCCAACATCATAAAAAAAAAAACCTTTGGAAATCTGAACTGGCGTTGAAATATTGCTTGCAGAGATTGAGGCAGAACTTGTGGTCTGAATCTAACCAGTTTGATTGCTTGATAAAACAAACAAGTAAACTAACAAAAAATTAGTATTTACCAGAGGATTTTAAAAGGATCTAGAACCTCACAATAAAGCATTAAAAATGTCCAGGAAAAACTCAAAATTTCACAGGCATTCAACCAATCAGGAAAATATCACCAAAACTCAAAGGAAAAGACAATCAACAGATGCCAGTCCTGAAAGGACCCATTTTTTGGAATTATAAAAAAATAAAATAAAATCAAGCATCTATTACAACCGTATTCCATGAAGTAAATGTGAACATTCTTAAAATTAGCAATGACACTAAAAATACTAACTAACTGCAAAATTTAGAATGAGAAATACAATATCTTAAATACAAAATTCACTAGGTAGGCTCAATAGCAAAATGGAGATGACAGAGGAAAGAGTCAGTGAATTAAAAACAGATTAATAGAAATTATCTGATCTGAACAACAGAGAAAAAGAAGATGAGAGGAAAAAACCAGAGCCTAAGAAACCTGTTGTAGATTGAATTGTGTCTCCTAAAATATGTGTTGGAATCCTCACCTTTATACCTGTGGATGTAATTCTGTTTGGGAATAAGGTTTTCCTCATTATGTTAATTAGGTCATATCAATGTAGTGTATGTCCTAAACCTAAACACTTCTGAGTTATAACAAAAGCAGACTAGACACAGAGGCAAGCACAAATGGGGCAAGACAGATGCCACATGAAAATTGCCAAGGAACCAAGGAAAGCTACAGGAGCTGAAAGAGGCAAGGATCTTCTCTCTGAGTTAACAGTGAGAGAGCCTTACCCTGTAGCTGATGCCTTGAATTAGGACTTCTAGCCTACTTAACTGTGAGAAAATAAATTTCTGTTCGTTAAAGCTGTCCATTTGCGGTATTTCTGTTACAGCAGCACTAGGAAACTAAGACAGAACCTGTGAGACAACATCAAAACATTCATGTCATTGGAATCCCAGAGCAAAGAAGAATGAGACGGGTGCAGAATAATATATTTGCATAAATAATGGCTGAAAATGTCCCAAAATAAATGAAAAACATAAAGTAATGGATTCAAAGAGCTCAAGCAGGGTAAATAAAGTAGGGTAATAAAACCGCACATCATAATGAAACTTCTGAAAATCAAAGATAAAGAAAAAAACTTTAAAATAATCAGAGAAAAATGACACATTACATATAAGAGAAAAGCAATCCAAATTATTGCGGATTTCTCATCAGAAACAATGGAGGTCAGATGCAATGGAACATGATTCCATAACAAATGAAATTATCCTTCAGGACTGAAGGTGAAATAAAAACATTTTTTATTAAGAAGAATAAGAGAATTTGTCCCCAGCAAACCTCCTCCGAAAAAAATGCTAAAGATGTTTTTTAGTTTGAAAGGAAATGATATCAAAGATATTCATTACACTTCAGAAATGAGGGAAAAGAAACAGAAATCTACAGAAGGATTTCCCAGTCATGCTTGTAGGAGTATTTAATCTGAAACTGAGTTGGAATTATGGAGATCTTGCAGAACGGTTTCCCATAACCACGTTTCCCTCGCAAGGAAAGAGTATGATAACATCTCTCCAGGAAGGTTTCCTACATGGTGTAGTATAATAGTGGGGATGAAGAGAGATAATTCTGCTTAGAAGATTGTTGTCTTCAATGAAAGGGGCTTCTCAGATAGCCAAGTGGTCCTATAACAGGAGTTATAGGAGTTATTTCCAAGTTCCTTGGAAAAGAAAGCATCAGGGTCAGAGCAATGTCTGCAACATAAGCTTGTAAGAAGATTATCCACATTCTGTTGGCCAACATGGCCTCCTCGGGCGTACCCTTGTAGTAGAACCTTATTCAAAGTGCTATTGCAGGCAGAACTATAGACTGCTGACAAAAAAATAGGGCACAATGGGCCTAAAAACAAGGTGCTTTCCTAGGTGCTTCTATCAGCAGTGTGTATGAAGTTAAAAATTCTAATTGTGTTTCCCTGAAAGTCAAGGCACTTTACTCTTCTTATTGTTACTTATAAAAGAGGATCTATTAATAAAAATTTCCTTGAGGTAGAAGCTTACATAGGGCCTAGATGAAACAGTGTTGTTAGAGCATATAATTTTCCTCCATCTCTATCTCCCAACTGCTAGAAAATTTCTTTGTTTCTTGTCCTTTTTTTTTAATTTTATTTATTTTATTGTTGTTGTTGAGAATATACACAGCAGAACGTAGACCAATTCAACAGTTCCTACATGTACAGTTAGTCACACTGATTGTGTTCTTCAAGCTGTGAAACAATTCTCACCCTCCTTTTCTGAGTTGTTCTTCCTCTGTTAACACAAATTCACTGCACCCTAAAGTGCCTATCTAATCTTTAGTTGCTGTTGTCAATTTGATCCCATATACATAGTTCTGAAAAGAGTATAATGCTCAAGGCAGACATATTGCAGCTAAATTATTTTTGGTTTTAAAATTTCAGGGCATATTTTTGGTTTCAAGTTTAAAGATTATCTCAGGGCAATAGTTTCAGGGTTCATTCAGCCTCCAAGGCTCTAGAAAGTCTGTGGAGTCCATAAGAATTTGTGAATCTATTCTGCTTTTTTCCCATTTTGATCAAGATTCTTCTATAGCAACTTTGATCACAATATTTAGTATGGTAGCTGGGTACCATCCAGTTCTTCTGGTCTCAGGGCAAAGGAGGCAGTTATTCATGGAGGCAATTAGCCACACATTCCATTTCCTCCTCCTATTCCTGATTCTCCTTCCTCTGTATCTATTTGCTCCAGGTGAATAGACACCAATTGTTGTGCCTTGGATGGCCACTTGTAAGCTTTTAAGACCCCAGGAACTACACAGTGAACTAGGAGGTAAAACTAACTGGGATGTCCCATGAAACCATGACCCTAAACCTCCAAACTAAGGAACCACATACCATGAGGTATTTAGCTGTACATAAGCAGCCTCAGCAGTTACTCTTTTTTTTTTTTGTTCTTATAAATATGTCTATGACTATGACACCACTTTTGTCAATTTAACTTCTTACAGGTGTGCACCTTATTGACAGCCATTACCATAATTGGCTGTGCAATCCTACCCTTAATCAATGCAATTTTTCTATCACCATAAACTGAAACTCAGCACTCTAGAAGCAATAACCTCCCCTTCCCCTCTCTCTCCCCTACTCTGGGGGAAGATACTTGTCTCAGCTTCTGTAACTCTGGCTTACTTGGTTCCTTGGTGATCGCCACATGGCATCTATTTTTCTCCCATTCCTGCCTGCTTGCTTCTGTGCCTAATGTGATCTTAAGACACACCCTACACTGGTATGACCTAATAAATTAACATAACAAAGAAAATCCGATTCTCAAATGGGGTTACAGCCACAGGTACAGGGGTTATGATTTAGAACACATATGTTTGGGTAACACAATTAATTCAATAAAAATTATAATACCAATCCAGCAATATACGAAGATAATTGATCAAAGGTCTACTCCAGTTATGTTTTATTTTACATTACTTGAAAACTAAAACCAAAACCGACTGCCAATGAGTCCATTCCAACTCATAGCGACTCTGTAGGACAGAATAGAACTGCCCCATAGGGTTCCCAAGGCTGTAATCTTCATGGAAGCAGACTGCCACATCTTTCTCCCACTGAACCGCTGGTGGATTCGAACTGCTGATCTTTTGGTTAGCAGCTAAGTGCTTTAACCACTGAGCCACTAATCAGTATAAATTCACCACATTAGCAAAACAAAGGATGAAGAGTTATATCATCGTCTCAATAGATGCAAAACATATAGGAAAAATTTCTACATCCATTTGTCATAAAAATTCTTAGCACAAGGAATACAAGGGAACTTCTTTACCCTGATGAAGAATATCAACCCAAAAAATCTATAATAAATGTACCTCAGTGGTGAAATATTATACTCCTTCCCATCTGAAATTGGGAAAAATACCAGAAAAGCTGCTAACACCAGTTCAGTTTAACATAATTTTGGTGATTCTAGTCAGCTACTTATGGCAAGGGAAAACAAATTAAAGCAGGAGTAGGAAAAAGGAAGAAATAAACTTCTATTATTCATGGAAGACGTTGAGCACATAGGAAATCCAGAAGAATCTACCAAGTGTTAAAATCTGTAAGTGAAAGTAGCACAGTGACTAGATTCAAATTTAATATACAAAAGCCCATTGTATTTCTATACACTAGCATCAAAAAAATCAAATATTCAAGAATAAACTTAATGAAAGATATGGAAGACCTCTACATCGGAAACTCTAAACAATTATTATTTTGAAAAAATACAGAAGAAATATACAAATATAAAAGAAGAAATATACAATTTTCGTTGCTTGAAAGACTAAAATCATAAGGATGTACGTTCTCCCCAAATTAATCTATAGAACCAATTTTATTTCTAACAAAATCCCAGTAGATTTTTTTTTTTTTTAATTGACAAGTGGACTTAAAGAAGAGTAAAAACAAACCCGCTGCCACTGAGTCGATTCCAATTCATGGTGACCCCATGTGTTAGAGCAGAACTGCTCTATAGGGTTTTCTTGACTGGAATCTTTACAGAAGCCGATTGGCAGGCCTTTCTTCCATGGTGCTGCTGAGTTGGTTTGAACTGTCAACCTTCAGGTTAGTAGGCGACTGCAAACTGTATGTACCACACAGAGATCTAAGAAGAGTAAAACCAAAATCTATTGCCATCAAGTTGATTCTGACTCATAGCAACCCTTAAGAAGAGTAAAGGCAACTTCAAAGTAGAAAAAGAGAAGTCTGAAAGACTCATTTTACCAAATACCTACCCCTAATATAATACAACATGGTGTCAGAGCAAGAAAGGACAATAATGGAATAGGATAAAGAATCTAGAAGCAAATCCACACACAGCCACTCTCAGTCATCTGATTTATGACAAAGGCAACACTAGACCACAGTAGAAAATAACAGTATTTTCATTAAAATTAGATAACTATATGGAAAAGATGTATTTAGACCTACAACTCATGTCATACAGGAAAATAAATTCCAGATGGAATTCAGATCTAAATTTGAAACATTAAGCAACATTGCTTTTAAGGGAAAACCAGGAGAACAAGTTTATAAATTTCATGTTACAAAAATTTCTTACTTAGGACCATAAAAGCACTAACTCCAAAGATAAATAGAATAAGCTGGATAATATTATATATTGGAATTACTATTAAGTGTTGTCAAGTTTATAGAGAAAATCAGTTCTTTGGGTGAGAACTCTGAGAATGGTGAAGGGGATGTTCATTGGGGTCTGGAATTAGCTGACAGTAGGGGCAGGAGATAAAAATGACACAGGGAAGTTTATCCTGAAAGAGTAAGAAATGATGTTAACCATTTTCAAAGTCTTCATGCTAATGAATATCACTATGAATTTTGGTTTTGTAAACCTAAACATGTCTCATAAATTTGGTGGGGAATTCATCGGTATAATTGTATACAGCTCCCTTTCCTAGGAGAAGGTTTAAATAACATCTGTATATGCTATTGAGTATGTCCCAAACAGAGGCTACATAATCCTAAGTAATGTTTCTAATACACAGAAATAGAGTATAAGTGACTGTTAAGAGTTAACGGTGCCAATAGGAAAGATTGTTGAAAGTAACTAAAATCTGTTCTTTGGACCCAAGCGCCACCTTGTGGGGTTTAATTATATTGAGGTTAACATAATGTTTTGTAACCCTGTTTTGTTTCTTTGTTGTTATTAGGTGCTGTCAAGTTGATGCCAACTGATACCACCCACCTTTCGGTAGTAGTTGAGCTCTTAGCTGATAGCGCCACCCAGGGTAAAAATCAAGTCGTACTTGACGTCTGTTTGGTTTTAATGTTCCACAAGGCCCTGGGTTTTTACCATTCTGAAAAAGATTCAACTAAGTAGTTTTGTTTGAGTAATATATGTTGTTGTTAGGTCCCTTCAGGTAGATTTTTGACTCATCGTGACCCCATGTGACAGAGCAGAACTGCCCCCATAGGATTTTCTAAGCTGTAATTTTTACAGGAGCAGATTGCCAGGCATTTTCCCCCACAGAGTGGCTGGAGGGGTTGAACCATCAACCTTTTAGTTAGCAGCTGAGGCCTTAACTGTTATGCTATCAGGGCTCCTTGATAATACATATATAGCACTATTTTTATTATATCCATTCATGACAAGTGGGGAACTAGTTTGTTACAGGTATCAGTGATCACCTCGATTTTTTTTTCTGTTTTTACATGGTTATTATTTTATTTTACAAATATGAACACTGTATTGTTCTCTGTGTTAATTTTATTTATAACCAGTGTGATATTTCTTTGAACTTCTATACCAAAATAAATGTAAGTATCTTTGCTGTATCTGTCAGTGTATTGTAAAAAGAGTATCCCTCATGAAGTTCAAGAGCATTTTCATGAGCAAGGGCTGATACTGAGAAATTTAGCTGTAAAAAAGAATATATTGTGGAGAGTGTTTCGGTACTGCCCGCCCCCACCCACCAGGAAATATGAATGTAAAAGTTTTCATTGTACAGTCTGTAAGGGACTATTTTAACAGTTGATGAACATATTTTTGTTCTAAGATATAACAGAGATTCTGAAACCATAAAGTGTTACATTGTATATGACTTTTAATTGTACCAAGAAATACAGTATATGTCCAAACTATGTTTACATGCACATTTGAAGAATAATTTGTAGAGGAATTTTTTAAGGTATGGATTATGCTTGACAGAAATTCATAACTACTGATATCCAAGGATAAACATTAATTGTATTTCAAAGCTTTGTGATGAGTACCTTACAGTGAGACAATTGAAAATTATCCCAAAATTTGTGACCCAGAGTAGGAAGTCGATGTACTTAGACATCAAAATGTGTAACATTTATTTTATCACTATTGTGACAGTAAACTCAATTTACATACATAATTGGGAATTTCTATTTTGTTCCATTGTACTAAATGTTTCAAACATTTCTTTCTGATTACAGCATCTTCTGGTTGATGTTAACACATAATGTGACGAATACAGGTTTGTTTTTCCTAACCTTGGAAAAAACTGTTTTGTTACTTAAAAAAAGCAGTCCTAAAAATGCAAATAAGATATTATCATAAGTTCCAGAGAAAATGATTAGTGCTACATCTGCTGGAACCCCCTATACAGAGTTTATATGTGTAATTGATGGAACCCCACGCTTCTGTCAGTGTTTCGTACTGTGGTAGTTTGCCTGTTGCTGTGGTGCTGGAAGCGATGCCACCAGTACTCAAATAACAGCAGGGTAACCCATAGCACACAGGCTTCAGCTGAGCCTCCAGACCAAGAAAGACTAGAAAGAAGGACCTGGCGGTCTACTTCTGAAAAGAATTAGCCAGTGAAAACTTAATGAATAGCAGTGGAACATTGTCTGAAATACTGCCAGAAGATGATCCCCTCAGGTTGGAAGACACTCAAAAAACAACTGCGGAACAGCTGCCTCCTCAAAGTAGAGTGGACCTTAATGACGTGGATGGAGTCAAGCTTTTCAGACCTTCATTTGCTGATGTTGCAAGGCTCAAAATGAGAAGAAACAGTTGCAAACATTCATTAATAACAGGAATGTAGAATGTATGAAGTATGAATCTAGGAAAATTGGAAATCATCAAAAATGAAATGGAACACATAAACACTGAGATCTTAGACATTAGTGAGCTTAAATGGACTGGTATTGGCCATTTTGAATTGAACAATCATATGGTCTACTATGCTGGGAATGACAATGAAAAGGAATGGTGTTGCATTCATCATCAAAAAGAACATTTCAAGACCAGACGAGCTGTGGAATGACATCAAGGACATCATATACGAAGAAAGCAAGAGGTGATGAAAAAGGAAGAAAAGACCAAAATGGATGTCAGAAGAGACTTTGAAAGTTGCTCTTGAACACAGAGTAGCTAAAGTGAATGGAAGAAATGATCACATAAAAGAGCTGAACAGAAGACTTCAAAGACCAGCTCAAGAAGACAAAGTAAAGTATTATAATGGTAAAGACCTGGAGTTAGAAAACCTAAAGGGAAGAACATGCTCAGCATTTCTCAAGTTAAAAGAACTGAAGAAAAAATTCAAGCCTCGAGTTGCAACAGTGAAGGATTCTATGGGCAAAATATTGAACAGCATAGGAAGCATTGAAAGAAGATGGAAAAAATACACAGAGTCACTGTACCAAAATGAATTGGTCGACGTTCAGTCATTTCAGGAGGTGGCATATGATCAAGAACTGATGGTACAGAAGAAAGAAGTCTAAGCTGCACTGAAGGCATTGGTGAAAAACAAGTCTCCAGGACTTGACAGAATACCAATTGAGATGTTTCAACAAACGGATGCAGTGCTGGAAGTACTCAGTCATCTATGCCATGAAATTTGGAAGACAGCTACCTGACCAACTGACCAAAAGAGATCCAAATTTGTGCCCATTCCAAAGAAAGGTGATACAGGAAAATGCAGAGATTATCGAACAATATCATTAATACCACACACAAGTAAAATTTTGCTGAAGATCATTCAAAAGTGGTTATAGCTGTACATTGACAGGGAACTGCCAGAAATTCAAGCCAGATTCAGAAGAGGACATGGAACGAAGAATATCATTGCTGATGTCAGGTGGATCCTGGCTGAAAGCAGAGAAAACCAGAAAGATGTTTACCTGTGTTTTATTGACTATGCAAAGGCATTCGATTGTGTGGATCATAACAAATTATGGATAACATTTAGAAGAATGGAAATTCCAGAACACTTCATCATGCTCATAAGGAACCTGTACATGGATCAAGAGGTAGACATTCAAACAGAACAAGGGAATTCTGCATGGTTTAAAGTCAAGAAAGGTGTGTGTCAGGGTTGTATCCTTTCACCATACTTATTCAATCTGTATGCTGAGCAAATAATCCAAGAAGCTGGACTATATGAAGAAGAACAGGGCATCAGGTTTGGAGGAAGACTCGTTAACAACCTTCGATATGCAGATGACACAACCTTGCTTGCTGAAAGTGAAGAGGACTTGAAGCACTTAACTGATGAAGGTCAAAAACTACAGCCCTCAGTATAGATTACACCTCACTATAAAGAAGACAAAAATCCTTACAACTGGACCAATAAGCAATATCATGATAAATGGAGAAAAGATTGAAGTTGTCAAAGATTTCATTTTACTTGGATCCACAATCAACACCCATGGAAGCAGCGGTCAAGAAATCAAAAGATGCATTGCATTGGGAAAATCTGCTGCAAAATACCTCTTTCAAGTGTAAAAAGCAAAGATATCACTTCAAGGACTAAGGTGCATCTGACCCAGGCCATAGTGTTTTCAATCGCCTCATATGCATGAGAAAGTTGGATGATGAATAAGGAAAACTGATGAAGAATTGACGCCTTTGAATTGTGGTGTTGGTGAAGAATATTAAATATATCTTGGACTGCCAAAAGAATGAATAAGTCTGTCTTGGAAGAAGTACAACCAGAATGCTCATTAGAAGCAAGGATGGCAAGATTACGTCTCACATACTTTGGACATGTTATCAGGAGGGATCAGTCCCTGGAGAAGGACATCATTCTTGGTAAAATAGAAGGTCAGCGAAAAAGAGGAAGACCCTCAACAAAATGGATTGACACAGTGGCTGCAACAATGGGCTCAGGGATAACAACTGCGAGGATGGTGCAGGACTGGGCAGTGTTTCATTCTATTGTACATAGGGTCGCCATGAGTCGAAGCCGACTCAATGGCACCTGACAACAACACAATAATAAGAAAAAGACAACCCAATACAAAAATTGGCAAAACATTTGGCCAAGTACTTCGTTAAAGTTCATATATTAATAGCCAATATACATAAAATTGTTCAGCTTCATAACTCATCAGGGAATGGAAATTAAAACCATAAAAGCTATAACTAACAAACCATCCAGAATAACTAAAAGTAAAGGTGTTTACTATAAAATACTAACAAGAACTTGGAGCAACTTGAACTCTCATATGTTGCGGGTAGTGTTGTAACTTGATAAATCACTGAGAAAACTGTTTGGCGGTATCCACTAAAATTATTTTTTTTTTTTTTTCTTTTTGGTATCCAACAATTCCATTCCTAAGTATAGACCTAATAGAAAAGAGTGTCTTTGTCTACAAAAAGACAGTATAAGAATGTCTCTATCAACACCATCCATAATGACACTAAACTGGAAACAATCCAAGTGTTCTTTAACAGTAAAATTGAAAAACAAAATACCTTTTCATAAAATGCAATAACATACAGCAATGAGAATGAATTATTACTGCTGCCCACAACACCATGGATCACTCACATCAACAATATTGCAGAGTTTTTTATCCACTGTGCCACCAGGATTCCCATTGAAAGAATACAAACACAAAAAGGTACATATGTATGATGCCGTTTATATGAAGTTCAAAAAAGAGGCAAAAAAACAATCTTTGGAAATGATTGGTAAGGTGTACCATATGTCTCTGGTAATGTATTTATTTGATCTGTGTTACATTGGTATGCTTACTTTATGAAAATTCATCCAGCTGAGCAATTATGAATTGCTTATAAATTACATTTTAATCTAAGTTTATTAAAAAAAAATAATATATAACTCTTCTTATTCATTATCTAGAGGAGCCCTGGTGGTGCAGTGGTTAAAGCCCTTAGCCGCTAATTGAAAATGTGGGCGGTTCGAATCCACCAGCCGCTCAGAGGTCAGTAAAGTTTACAGCCTTGGAAACCCTATGGGGCAGTTCTACTCTGTCCTACAGGGTCACTATGAGTTGGAATGGACTCCACGGCAACGAGTTTGGTTTTGGTTTTGAGGTATTCATTATCTGTTTCTTCTACCTTGCCTTTAGGGAGTGTTATTATTATTATTATTATTATTTTAGTTCTAGAGTCAAATCGAGATTTAAGTGCCAAGACAGCTCACGCTTAGCAGCTGACACCACCTACCATCACAGTCATCCTCCGCTCTCACAGTTCTTTGCTTCTTGCTTAGTGTACGGCCAGGTCGTGCTTCCCCACGCGCCTAACTGGCCAACTGCCATCATTCGGGTGGGAACCGAGGGAGTCAAACCATGTTGAGCCTCCTACTTCTGCTCTTTGGGCTCAGCGGACTCCGGACAGACTATGGTAGGTAGGAAAAGCCCTCTGCTCTTTTTTCGGGAAATGTCAGCTCTCCTCTCCCTTTCTGATCAGCGAGGCTGGGCGTTTCTGGGAAGGTGCTTTCTTATGGGGGCTTCAACCCTGCAAGCCCGAGGCCACTCCTACATTGCCGCCTCCTCCAACCAAAATGCACATTAGATGGGTGGGGATTCTCCCACTCCTCCTGCGACTATAAGAAAGAGAGAGCCCTTGGCGCCAGTGAAAGCCTCCGGATTGGAGTTTCAGATCCTGCCCTGCCTACAGAAATATTCCTAAAGCTATATTCTTCTTTCTGTTTAAAACTCGTAATTATAGAAAGAAGTAGAGATGAGAGAATTTGAAAAGATGGTAGCATGTAGAATGCAGAGTTTTAATTTAGATGTGTAAGTAGGAAGCTATGAGGTAGTGAGTGTTCTAATAATCCATTTTGCTCCTTATAGATCCTGGACAACTGGGTTTACAAATTACAGTTCCAGAGAAAATAGGATCAAATGCAAAAGAAGACTTTGAATCACAAGTAATTCAGTACTATCTTTTTTCTTTTGCTATTTGAAATAATTTGACTATTTCTAAGGACTTAACTTGGTGTTGTCTGTCCATAGGCATTTAATGGATTTTGTAGTGGAAAATCCCTTTTGAAAATGAATCAATATTAAAAATCCTTGTTAGGAATACAGTGCAGTCCTTCCTGACATCACGCCCCAATCCTTAACAATGAAATACAAATTCCTCCTAGGTAGTATCTTTAGTCAAAAAAAAACCATACAAACAATTAAACCCTTTGCGGTTGAGTGGATTCCGACCCATAGTAACTCTATAGGACGGGGTAGAACTGCTCCATAGCGTTTCCAAAGAGCAGCTGGTAGATTTGAACTTCTGACCTTTTGGTTAGCAGCCTGAGGTCTTAACCACTGCACCACCAGGGTTCCTATCTTTAGTCACTGCTTAGGGAATTAGCTAATCGATTCCAGCTAGGGAATTTTCTCTCTCTCCCACTCCAAACCCAGCTATGTGGAGGGATATGATTTCAAGGGGCTTACTACATGAGCTGATCGTAGATTTGGTGGTGTAATGCCTTAGTAGTTTTGCTATTTTATTGCAAACATAATAATTAAGAGGAATCTTTTTGATGCCATTTTAGTTCAGTTTTGGAATCAGGGCTATGCTGTTTTTTTGTTTTTTTTTTTTTTTTTTTTTTTAAGATTAAGTGAATAGCTTCTCCTAAATTCTGGAGTAATTTCTACAGAAATGAAATTGTGTTCCTTCAATCATTACATCTCAATTTTTTTTTGATTGATCATTAAGGTGTTATCGTTATTTGGAAGGTCTTTGTCTCTTCAGCTTCTGCTTCCTGGTTCCTTGGAGATCTCCTTGTGTGTTGGCATCTATCTTACCCCATCTCTCCTCTGATCACTTGTTTAATCTCTGTTATATCTTAAAAGAGATTGACTCAAAACAACCCTACACTAATCCTGCCTCATTAACGTAGCAATACAACCCATTCCCAAATGGGATTATAACCTCAGGCATAGAGGTTAGGATTTACAACACATATTTTTTGGGGGCATAATTCAATCCATAACAAACTTTTTTTAAAAAAGTGAATAATTTCAGTTAAATAGTAGAAGAGGGGAAGAGAAAACTAGTGAACTGGTAGATCTAACAGAAATTATCAAGACTTAGCAAAGGAAAAAAAAAGTAAATCTGAAAGGAAAGAGAACCGAATGATATATTTAAATGTTCAGATATACATATTGGCATTCCTGAAAAAGAGAAATGGATGAGGGGAGAATATTAGAAGGATTAATAAATGGTAACTAATTTGAGAGGGGCCAATTTTTTTTTCCCATAAGGATATCCAATTGACTCAGCCTCATCATTTATTGAAATATCTATCCATTCCCTACATCTCTGCAGTACCATCCTCATAATTAGTTGTCTATTTTCTATATTTGTGAAAATTGTTGGCTATTCTTCACCAAATGCGTCTTCATATAAACTTAAAATAAGTTTGTCAATACCCACAAAATTATCTATTGGGATTTTGATTGGATTTGCAATGTATTTATAGGTTAATTTGGGAAGAATTTATATTTTTGCAATACTGAGTACCTATTCCAATCAGGGAATGAGGTATATTCTGTCAGTAAATTAAGAATTCTTTAATTTCTTTTAGTATTATATAATCGTTTTCTTTATAGTGTCTTAAAGATATTTTGTCAGTATGTTAAGGATTGTATATTTTTTGATACTACTGTGAATGTATGGTTTTTAAGATGTCATTTTCTACTAGTATTTTCTAATAGTATTTACTATTGTTACTGATTTTTGAAAACTGGCTTCATATATAACCATGTTGCTAAATTCATTTATTAAGTTTAAAATAAATTAAATCAATATGTAGAATATACAAACATAGAAGAGGTAAAATGTATAACAGCTATATAAACTATTATATGCTAGTAACTAATTATTTGATATTTTTTAATAACTTTTTCTATTTAGTTAACTTATTTCATGCTATATCCTGTCTATTTTGTGGTGACCTTAATCTTTATTAAGCCAACATAATTACTGCATGAAAATTCTTTGATTTTCAGATTGCATTGTTTTGTGGGATAAATTAATAAATTAACAAAGAATTACACAAGTGATATAATTATGTCTGTTAATTTAATATGAACTCCAATATTTTAACATCAAATCCAATTAAGATAATGATGTCCACATTGAATTCCAATTTTTAAATTTTATAACTGTATTATGTAACTTAAAATGAAATTTCATTGCTATTAATCTAAACTGATAGTTGATCTTTGTAATATTCTCAGTTTACTTTGTCTTTTCTACATGTTCTCATGCCAGGTGTTTTACAAACTATTAATTGAAGGGAAAACATACACTGTGAACCTCACACAAAAGTAGGTAACAGTTTCTTTGCTTTATTTATGAACAGTTTTTTGTAATCTAGAAATAATAACTTTTCATTTGGAAATGTTTATAATTACTGTTTTTTCATTTACCTGTTAATTTCTCTTATCATTTTTAAATTTGTCTAAGATGTATAGTAGACATTTACAGATCAAATCCCCAGCATTTGTTCCTATCTTCTTCTTTTTTAACAAAAGCAAACTTCCATTTGGATTTCTGTTTGTTAGAAATATAAAAAGTCATGAGTGAAAATGCAATATGTATGTTTCTTGGGTTTTTCATTTTAATTAGAAAAAAGTACTTAGCAAATATAAAGAATTCAGTAAATACCCATATACTTTAAGTATCAAACTCTACAGAGAATACATTTCTTTTTTTTTAATATACAACCAGTCAAAAGCATTAAATAAAGATGACATACTGGAAAACAAAAGTTTGACTGACAGTCACATTCTCTGACTCAACCCAATCAAATAGAGCGTTTAATCAAAGAAGAACTGCTATTTACATAGCAGTCTTTCAAATAACTCTTGGCTCACAAAAAAATTCAATACTCTTATTGCAAAATATTAACAAAGTAGTGACAGATACAGCATCATAATTAAATTTGGAATATGCTCAAAACTATAACCATACTAAAATGCAACGTATTTATACTTTATGTACAGTAAATGAGAATAAAGCAAGTACTACTAGGGGGAAGAAAGCATAGACAGTACTGCAGTTGTTGTAGAGTGTTTTTGTAGTCCCCGCTGGTTGAGACACGAGGCCTCTGTGACCCATTGTTACTGGTTTGCTCTACACCCTGCAGCCTGTCTCACAGCTGTCTGGATAGCTGGTTACTTTGAAGCCTGGCCAACAGTTCATGCACGAACACAGTGATTCCACTTGCATTGTCAATAGACTGAGGCATAGACTATGTTTCAGATCTAGTTTGTGTGGAACTAGTATTAATCCTTGTCCAATATTATTCTGTCAAATATTATTGTCAAGGGACAATATTCTTTGACAATGGACAGCAACATAATATGATGATTTCCAAGGGTCTTCAAACATGTGAAATGAGCATGTGTTTGACACACCTCAATTGTCCAGTTTCTGTCACCAGAACTCTACATGACTATCA
>NW_004444026.1:455897-467500 GCF_000243295.1 Trichechus manatus latirostris | reverse complement strand
ATAGCTTACAAGATAATACAAGTAGAGTGAAGTGAGCAAGAATGCTTGAGGCCAGAATTTTGAGGCTAAGTTTTGAGTGAAATTTACATATTCTGATAAATATAATAAATTAAATTTATTTTCTCCTAAAGCCTTAGGAAACAATGTGGCTTTTCCCTCATCAATATTCTTTTCTCTTTGTGTTACAGAAATTTTTTGCCCCATAATTTTAGGGTTTATGGTTACAATTACTCAGAAATTATGCAACCTCTTATCCAAAAGTTTAAGGTTAGTTTTTAATTTATCTGTATTTTAGCTTTATTATGTCAGTATCTGTGATCTTTTTTTTTTTTTTTTTTTTAGAGGCCACATGCTACTGGTGTTGAAAGGCTTAGAGTTTTTATTTTGTTTTAGATTTTAAAAAATAAATTTAACCGTTTCTGGCAGCAACCAGTTATTGTTAATGACATGCCCTAAGTTAGCCCTAATACACAGATTCTGTTAACATGATGCAATTAGAGCAAGTATGATTATATATTTTTAAGATATTAGTTTCAGGGTGAATAGATATATTCTTATGAGGCAATAAGACATGAACATATAAAGCTCAGAATTAGAATGAAGAATGATGATTTGAATCAGTAAAAAATATTAAGTCTCTGAAGAGATGGGGAGTCAAAGCCACATCTGGAGAATATTTAAGGACAAAATAACAGCAGTCTATGAAACTGCATAGGTGTTTAGGGGAAATAAACAATTTAAAATTTTTATATCTTTTGGAGATTTATGCAGTGCTATATACAATTTTAGAAAAAAAAGAAGGAACATGGATGGATTCACAAGGATTTCTCATTTTGGAAATACCAGTTGTTTGTTTTTCTCTGTCCTATGAATTGCTGTTTGTCCAAGTTGTATTACTTAGCTCTATTCAGTGAAAGGAGCCCTGGTGGCATAGTGGTTAAGAGCTCGGCTGCTAACCAAAAGGTTGGCTGTTTGAATCCACCAGCCGCTCCTCGGAAACCCTATGGGGCAGTTCTACTCTGTCCTGTAGAGTCACTATGGGTTGGAATCAACTTGACAGCAAAGGGTTTTTGGTATGCAATGAAACAACTAATACTCTGAAATCCAAGCACTTTATTAGGTAATAAGGTATTAACTGCATAAATATTAGATATTGTCTCACTTGCTCTGAGCTTTTCCCACGGAAAGAATATAAATCATGAAGATACTAAAACAGATACGCATTATGTCTCACTTCACAAATTGCTAGTATTACTTTTCATTGAGTTTCCTCTACTCCATCCTTTGTTTCCATTGGCTCATAGTGACCCTATAGCACAGAGCAGAACTGCCCCATCGAGTTATCTTTACTACGGCATAGAAAAATTCATGTTTTATGACTCATAGTGACCCCATGTACAAGAGAAGGAAACACTGCCTGATCCTGTGCCATCCTCACAGTCGTTCTTATGTTTGAACCAATGGTTGCAGTCACTGTGTCAATACATCCTGTTGAGGGTCTTCCTCTTTTTGGCTGACCCTCTACTTTTCCAAGCATGATGCCCTTCTCCAGGGATGGGTCCCTCCTGATACAATGTCTGAAGTACATGAGATGAAGTCTCGACATCCTTGCTTCTAAGGAACATTCTGGCTGTACTTCTTGGCCAACACCATAATTCAAAGGCATCAATTCTTCCGTCTTCGTTATTTGTTCTTCAGCTTTCGCATACATATGAGGCGATTGAAAGTACTATAGCCTGGGTCAGCCACACCTTAGTCCTCAAAGTCACATTTTGGCTTTTTAACATTTTAAAGAGGTCTTTTGCAGCAGATTTGTCCAATGCAATACATATTTTGATTTCTTGACTGATATTTCCATGGGCATTCATTGTGGATCTAAGTAAAATGAAATCCTTGACAATTTCAGTCTTTTCTTCATTTATCATGATGTTGCTTATTGGTCCAGTTGTAAGGATTTTTGTTTTCTTTATGTTGAGGTGTAATCCATATGGAAGGCCATGGTCTTTGATCTTCATCAGTAATTGTTTCAAGTCCTCTTCACTTTCAGCAAGCAAGGTTGTATCATCTGCATAGCACAGGTTGTTAATGAATCTTCCTCAAATCCTGATACTGCATTCTCCTTCATATAGTCCAGCTTCTCAGATATAGTCCATGGTATATTCAATATTCTTTGCCAACACTATAACCCAAAGGCATCATTCTTTTTCGTATGCTCCAGCTTCTCAGTTTGTTTGCTCAGCGTGCAGATTGAATAAATATGGTGAAAGGATACAACCCTGATGCACAACTTCCTGACTTTAAACCACACAGCATCCCCTTGTTCTGTTTGAACGACTGCCTCTTGGTTTATGTACAGGTTCCTCCTGAGCACAATTAAGTGTTCTGCAGTACTCATTCTTCACAATGTTATTCATAATTTGTTACTATCCACACAGTCAAATGTCTTTGCATAGTCAATGAAACACAGGTAAACATCCTTCTGGTATGCTCTGCTTTCAGCCAAGATCCATCTGACATCAGCGATGATATCCCTCCTTCCATGTCCTCTTCTGAATCTGGCTTGAATTTCTGGCAGTTCGCTGTCAATGTACTGCTGCAATTGCTTTTGAATGATCTTCAGCAACATTTTACTTGTGCGTGATATTAATGATATTGTTTGATAATTTCTGCATTGTTGGATCACTTTTCTTTGGAATGGACACAAATATGGATCTCTTCCAGTCAGTTGGCTAGGTAGCTGTCTTCCAAATTTCTTGGCAGAGACGAGTGAGCACCTCCAGCGCCACATCCATTTGTTGAAACATTTCAATTGGTCTTCCATCAATTCCCGGAGTCTTATTTTTCATCAGTGCATTCAGTGCAGCTTGGATCCTTTAGTACCATCGGTTCTTGATCATATGCTACCTCCTGAAATGGATGAACATCAACCGATTCTTTTTGATACAGTGACTCGGTGTATTTCTTCATCTTCTTTTGATGCTTCCTGCGTCGTTCTTTATTTTCCCCGTAGAAGCCTTCAATATTGCAACTCAAGGCTTGAATTTTTTCTTCAGTTCTTTCAACTTCAAAAATGCCAAGTGTGTTCTTCCCTTTTGTTTTTCTAACTTCAGGTCTTTGTACATTTCATCATATTTTTCTTTGTCTTCTCAAGTCACCCTTTGACGTCTTTTGTTCAGCTCCTTTACTTCATCATTTCTTCCATTTGCTTTAAGTACTCTATGTCCAAGAGCAGGTTTCAGGGTCTTTTCTGACATCCATTTTGGTCTTTTGTTTCTTGTCTTTTTAATGACCTCTTGCTTTCATCATGTATGGTGTCCTCCATGTCATCCCACAACTCATCAGGTCCTCGGTCATTCGTGTTCAATGTTGCAAATCTATTCCTGAGATGGTCCCCAAATTCAGGTGGGATATACTCAAGGTCATATGTTGGCTCTCGTGGACTTGCTCTAATTTTCTTCTGCTTCATATTGAACTTGCATACGAGCAATTGATGGTCTGTTCCACAGTTGGCCCCTGGTCTTGTTCTGACTGATGATATTGAGCTTCTCCATCATCTCTTTCCACAGATGTAGTTGATTTGATTCCTCTGTATTCCATCTGGCAAGGTCCACATGTATATTCACTGTTAATGTTGTTGAAAAACGTTATTTGCGATGAAGAAGTCGTTGGTCTTGCAAAATTCTATGATTCAATCTCCAGTGTTGTTTCTATCGCCAAGGTCATATTTTCCAACTACCAATCCTTCTTTGTTTCCAACTTTTGCATTCCAATAACCAGTAAATACCAAAGCATCTTAAATTGCAAGTTTGATCAATTTCAGACTGCAGAAGTTGGTAAAAATCTTCAATTTCTTCATCTTTGGCCTTAGGGGTTCATGTGTAAATTGAATAATAGCCATATTAACTCGTCTTCCTTGTAGGCATACAGATATTATCCTATTACTGACAGCATTGCACTTCAGGATAGATCTTGAAGTGTTCTTTTTGATGATAAATGCAACGCCATTCCTCTTCCATTTGTCATTCCCGGCATAGTATACGATAAGATCGTCCCATTCAAAATGGCCAATACCAGTCCATTTCATCTCACTAATGCCTAGGATATTGATGTATATGCCTTCCATTTCATTTTTGACAGTTTTCAGTTAGATTTTTACTTGGTACCTACCACTTTCTGATTATTAATGGATATTTGCTGCTGTTTCTCCTCATTTTGATTCGTGCCACATCAGCAAATAAGGTCCCGAAAGCTTGACTCCATCCACTTCATTAAGGTTGATTCTACTTTGAGGATACAGCTCTTCCCCAGTCTATTCTGAGTGCCTTCCAACCTGAGAGGTTCATCTTCTAGCCCTAAATCAGACTATGTTCTGCTGCTATTCATAAAGTTTTCACTGACCAAAGTTTTCAGAAGTAGACTGCTAGGTCCTTCTTTCTAGCCTGGCTTAGTCTGGAAGCTCTGCTGAAACCTGTCCACCGTGGGTGACCCTGTTGGTATTTGAAATATCAGTGGCATAGCTTTCAGCATCAGAGCAGCGTACAAGCCACCACAGTATGACAAACGGACAGATGATTGGTGGGATGATAAAGCAGAAGATAGCACAAGTATAGTCAGATAATTTAACCAACTAAAAAAAAAAAAAGATAATTTTAGTTGTTTAAATATCGGATTATTCTTCTGCTGTCTTGTGCTTCATTTTTTCAACTCCCGTTGATTGAAGTCTTAGAGTAAGACTCAAAATTTTTTACATTTAGAATTTATTAAAGTGTTCTTAATTTCTTTTATCAATTCATTTTCAAAGGAATTTTTCTTTATGATTTTCTTTGTCTCATTTTGGAAAATTAAGAGGAAAGTATATACAAAATGTAAGACTTAGATGCATTTCCCCTTGATCTAATGATGGACAGTGTTATGCTCCATCAATGAAATAGGCAAGAATATAAAAACTCACTCATTGTTTTTGAATCCATGTAAAAATACTGCAGACTGAGCTTATGCATCTCTAATAATGACATAAAAGTATTTTTAAAACCATGAGCAATGAGTAATGAGTATTAGACAAAGATGCATACATATACACACACATATAAAATTCCTAGAGATATGAAAGATATTATCATTCATAAGCCTTACTTTCAGACACTAATTTTTTCTTTTTTTTTTTTTTCAGAATCTCTGCAACTACCAAGGTCATATTGAAGGTTTTCCAAATTCTGTGGTGACCATTAGTACCTGTTCTGGACTGAGGTTTTGACATTGTTTATTAAGTACAAAATGGAATGTTTATTTGGATTTTTTTCTTTTGATTTTAAAAATCTCAGGGGTCTCTAGAGTAGAGGCATGAATATTAGGGCAATACTACTAATCACGGGAAAGCATAGAATGAGGAATCATGTTATGATGCCACCATTATCCTGGATTGTCTGGAAACTATGACATATTAACAGCTGGGTCAATGTCACTCATATTACAATTCTGTACCATTCAGTAAGTGCATGAAAACCCTCTCCTTCCACATTTCCTAATTTATTCTCTGAGGGAAAGACTGAAAATAATTTTAAGGATTCTAGTATCACTCCATGGCATTTCACTGACCTAAAGAATATATTTTGTTGTTGGAATTTCTAGGGGGTTAATACAGTTTGAGAATAGCAGCTATGGAATTGAACCGCTAGAGACTTCAGCTGGATTTGAGCATGTAATATATCCTGTAAAGAATAAGAATACAAGCTATTCTTTATATACCAAGATGGATAATGAACCAAGTCAACTGTCCCATAAAATTCCAAGGGTCAAGGTATGTGAATAATTGAAAAAACTGCATAGTATATTCATATAGTAACTTACATAGTTTATTTTGCAACATTTACCTAGTATATAATTTTCCAGGGTGTAGACTGAAGTATATATGTACCAGAAAATCTCACAGTTAGTCTGATGATTGGCCAGAATCACAAGTATTGGAAGTGCAACAGACAGTTATATTGTCCTCTGTTCTAAGACTTTACAGTCTGCAGATATTTCACCCTTTCTCCATGTCCATTATGTCAAGGCTGTAATATTTTGAAAAGCAACTGTTATTCACATGAATGCTGTGAATATAATTCTTATGACTTTGGGTGGAGTGGATATATAACACAATTATTTATATTTACTCTTTCTTTATACTCTATGGATATACTGGCTATCTAGTGTATTATTAATCTATTTGCTTTATTCTTAAGATAGTTTAAGATACTTTTTCAAAATACTTATTTCTCAGTCTCAATTCAGTAAATAATAACCATGTAGTGCCTTATATTTCCTCAGTAGCTATATTCAAACATGGTTTCTTTTTAAATCTACCTTCCTGATATATAATTAAATCCCCTTACCTTTTAGCCATTATAAACCATAAAAATTCAGTCCATTATAGTTTAAAACTAAAACCTTATAGCCAGTTTATGATTATTTTTCTTCCCTGCTATATCCCAGCCTTGTTTTGAAGGACCTAGACTGGAGAGAGAAAGTGTATAATATTTCACTGTTTCCACTTCAACACCTTGAAATGGAGCACAATATGAGCTGCTCTTCCCTGTATGTAGCTTCTCTAGGAGTTTTAGAAGTTTTTAATCGTTTCATATACATGCGAAGACTGGACAATGAAAGGAAGATCACAGAAGAATTGATGCCTTTGAATTGTGGTGTTGGCCAATAATACTGAATAGACCATGTACTTCCAAAAGAATGAACAAGTCTGTCTTGGAAGAAGCACAGCCAGAGTGCTTCTTGGAGCGGAGAATGGTGAGACTTCATCTCACATACTTTGGACATGTTATCAGGAGGGACTAGTCCTGGAGAAAAGCATCATGCTTGGTAATGTAGAGGGCCAGCGAGAAAAAGGAACCCTCGGCAAGATGGATTGAAACAGTGGCTGCAACAATGGGTTCAAAGATAGCAAGTATTGTGAGGATCGCGCAGGACCAGACCATGTTTCCTTCTGTTGTACGTAGGGTTGCTATGAGTCACAATGGACAGGATGGCATCTAACAACAACAACACATTTTGTTCATCCATTCATCTGTTGATGGACACTTGGATTGTTTCTACCTTTAGCTATTATGAATAATGGTGCAATGAAAGTTGGTATGCAAGTATCTGTTTGAATCCCTGCTTTTAAGTCTTTTGGGTGTATACTTAGGAGTAGAAGTGCTATCGTATGGTAATTCTATGTTGAACTTTTTGAGGAACAGTCAAACTGTTTTCACAGTGGCTACATCATTTTACATTCCCACCAGCATTGTAAAAGTAAATCAGTCACTCCACATCCCCCAATACTTGATATTTTCTGTGTTTTGTTTTGTTTTTATAATAGTGTGTGTTAAGTGATATCTAATTGTATATTTGATTTGCATTTCCCTAATAACTAACAATGCTGGACATCTTTTCATGTGCTTATTGACCATTTGTATAGTATATTCTTTAGAGAAGAAGTCCTTTGCCAATTTTTTTTTTATTGATTGTCTTTCTGTTTTTGAGTGTAGGTGTTCTTTATGTATTTTGGATATTAAGCTTTCATTTCTGATGTCCTTTCTATAGATTGTCTTTTTCACTTTCTTAATAATGTTCCTTGATGCACAAAATTTTTAAATTTTGATGAAGTCCAGTTTATCTTGGTATATCACCACATGCAAATTTGTTGTACTGTGGTAGTTTGTGTGTTGCTATGATTCTAGAAGTTACACTACCAGTATTTCGAATACCAGCAGGGTCATCCATGGTGGACACGTTTCAGTGGAGCTCTGGAGTAAGACAAACTAGGAAGAAGGACCTGGTTATCTACTTCCTTATGGGTAAGAGTTGAACATTGTCTAATATTGTGCTGGGAGATGAGCCCCTCAGGTTGGTAGGCACTCAGAATATGACAGGATAAGAACTGCTTCCTCAAAGTAGAGTTGACCTTAAAAACGTGGAGTAAATCTTTCAGGACCTTCATTTGCATATGTAGCATGACTCCAAACGAGAAGAAACAGCTGCAAACATCCATTAGTGATTGAAACATGGAATGCACAAAACATAAATCTGAGAAAACTGGAAGTTGTAAAAAATGAAATGGAATGCTTGAAGATCAATATCCTATATGCATTAGTGAGCTGAAATGGACTGGTATTGGCCATTTTGAATCTGAAAATCATATGGTCTACTATGCCAGGAATAACAAAGAGGAATGATGTCACACTCATCATCAAAAAGAACATTTCAAGATCTATCCTGCAGTACAGCACTGTCAATGATAGAATACTATCCATACACCTACAAGGTAGGTCAGTTAATATGACTGTTATTCAAATTTACACACCTACCGCTAATGCAGAGCCCTATTTGCACAGTGATTAATAGCTCAGCTGCTAACCAAAAGATTGGCAGTTCAAACCCACCAGCTGCTCCTGGGAAACCCTATGGGGCAATTCTACTCTGTCCTGTAGGGTCGCTATGAGTCAAAATCAACTCAACGGCAATGGGTATGTATGTATGTATGTACCGCCAATATCAAAGATTAAGAAATTGAAGATTTTTACCTACTTCTACAGTCTGAAGTTGATCAAACATGCAATCAGGATGCATTGATAATTACTGGTGTTGGTAATTTCAAAGTTGGAAACAAAGAAGAAAGATCAGAAGTTGGAAAATATGGCCTTGGTGATAGAAACAACACCAAAGATCACATGATAGAATTTTGCAAGACCAATGACTTATTCATTGGAAATACCTTTTTGCAACAACATAAAGGGTGACTATACATGTAGCCCTCACTGGATGGAATACACAGGGATCAAATGGACTATATCTGTGGAAAGAGATGATGGAGAAGCTCAATATCGTTAGTCAGAACAAAGCCAGGAGCCAACTGCAGAGAAAGCCCACCAGTTGCTCATATGCAAGTTCAGGTTGAAGCTGAAGAAAATTAAAACTGGTCCACAAGAGCCACAGTATGACCTTGAGTATATTCCACCTGAATTTAGAGACCATCTCAAGAATTGATTTGGCACATTGAACCCTAATGACCAAAGACCAGATGAGTTGTGGGATGACATCAAGGACATCATACATGAAGAAAACAAAAGGTCATTAAAAGGACAGGAAAGAAAGAAAAGACCAAAATGGATGTCAGAAGAGACTCTGAAACTTGTTCTTGAACGTAGAGTAGCTACAGCACATGGATGAAATGATGAAGTAAAAGAGCTAAACAGAAGATTTCAAAGGGTGGCTCCAGAAGAAAAAGTAAAGTATTATAACAAAATGTGCAAAGGCCTGCAGTTAAAAACCAGAAGGGAAGAACACCCTCAGCATTTCTCAAGCTGAAAGAACTGAAGAAAAAATTCAAGCCTCAAGTTGCAATTTTGAAGGAATCTATGGGCAAAATATTGAATGACACAGGAAGCATCAAAAGAAGACAGAAGGAATACACAATGTCAGTGTACTAAAAAGAATTGGTTGACATTCAGCCATTTCAGGAGGTAGCAAAAATCAGTGCTATCGGAGGAAGAAGTCCAAGCTGCACTGAAGGCATTGGTGAAAAACAAGGCTCCAGGAACTGACAGAATACCAGTTGAGATGTTTCAACAAATGGATGTAACACTGGAAGTGCTCACTCATCTATGCAAAGAAATTTGTTTATGTAGTGGAAAATAGTATTTGCAATGAATAAGTCATTGGTCTTGCAAAATTCTGTCATGCTATTTCTGGCGTTGTTTCTATCACTAAGGCCATATTTTCCAATACCTGATTCTTCTTTGTTTCCAACTTTCACATTCCAATTACCACTAATATCAATGCATCTTGATTGCATGTATGATCAATTTCAGTCTTCAGAACTTGGTAAAAATCTTCAGGTTTTTCATCTTTGGCCTTAGTGGTTGGTGTGTAAATTTGAATGATAGTCTTATGAACTGGTCTTCTTTGTTGTTAGGTGCTGTCAAGTCAGTTCTGACTCATAGCAACCCTATATACAACAGAACAAAACACTGCCTGGTCATGCACCATCCTCACAATCGTTGTTTTGCTTGAACACATTGTTGCAGCCACTGTGTAAATCCATCTTGTTGAGGGTCTTGCTCTTTTTCGCTGACCCTCAACTTTACCAAGCATGATGTCCTTCTCTGGGAACTGATCCCTCCTGATAATATGTCCAAAGTATGTGAGATGTAGTCTCGCCATCCTTGCTTCTAAGGAGCTTTCTTTGTAGGCATATGGATGTTATCCTATCACTGACAGTGTTGTACTTCAGCATAGATCTTGAAATGTTCTTTTTGACGATGAATGCAATGCCATTCCTCTTCAGTTTGTCATTCTGACATATAAAACATATGATTGTTTGATTCAAAATGGCCAATTCCAGTCCATTTTAGCTCACTAGTGTCTAGGATATTGATCTTTTTGTGTTTCATTTCATTTGTGATGACTTATACTTTTCCTAGATCCATACTCCATACATTCTGCATTCCTATTATTAATAGATGTTTGCAGCTGTTTCTTCTCGTTTTGATTCATGCCACATCAGTAAGTGAAGGTCCCAAAAGCTGGACTCCATCCATGTCATCAAGGTCAATTCTAGTTCAAGGAGACAGCTCTTCCCTAGTCGTATTTTGAGTGCCTTCCAACCTGAGGGGCTCAGCTTCCTGCACTGTATCAAACAATGTTCTGCTGCTATTCATAAGGTTTTCACTGGCCAATTTTTTCAGAAGTAGATCTTGAGATCCTTCTTCCTAGTCTGTCTTAGTCTGAAAGCTCCACTGAATCCTGTCCACCATGGGTGACTCTGCTGGCACATGAAATACCAATGGCATAGCTTCCCGCATCACAGCATCACTCAAGCCAACCACAGTGGAACAACCTGTGAGACGTCTAGTAGTTGTTTGTACTGGTCTCTTATAATTCTTTTTATTTCTGCAATCAGTAAACATGCCCCCACTTTCACTTATGATTTTAGTTATTTGCATTTTGTCTCTTTTTTTCTTTGTAAGTCTAGCTTAAGGTTTTTCAATTTTGTTGATCTTCTTAAAAAACCAACTGTTGGTTTTGTTGATTCTCCATTCTCTACGTTATTTATTACCAATCTCATCTTTATTATTCTCTTCCTTCTGGTAGTTTTGGGCTCAATTTACTCTTCTTTTCCTATGTCCTCAAGGTGTAAAATAAGGTTATTTGTTGAAATCTTACTTCTTCTTTAATCTTATTGAGGATGCTTTTAGGTGATGATTCAGTTTTGATTGCTGCTTTCAAAATTCTTTTTTTATCTTTGGTATTCATAATTTTAATTATAATGTGTCTCAGTGTGGATCTCTGAATTTTTCTTACTTGGAATTTGTTGAGCTTAACGGATGTGTACATTCAGATCTTTTGTCATATTTGGTAAGTTTTCAGCCATTATTTCTTCAAATATTTTTCCATCCCTTTCTCTCTCTCTTTTTCTTCTGGGACTCCAAGAATGCATATGTTGGTTAGCTTAATGGTGTCCTGCAGGTTCCGTAGGTTCTGTTCATCATTTTGTGTTATTACTTTTACTATGTGTTCTTCTGACTGGATCATTTCAATTATCCTATCTTCAAGTTTGTCAGTCTTTT
>NW_004444026.1:452840-454580 GCF_000243295.1 Trichechus manatus latirostris | reverse complement strand
TTTTGTGGACCATCTCTTCTAATTCCTCCTGAAGAAATATCTTTGTAGTGGACTTGCTGGTCTTATGGGAAGTGGTATATATTTAACCTAACAAAAATCTGCCAACCTTTTTCGATAATGATTATACTATTTTACATTTGCTCAACAATATATGAGAGCTCTGGTTGTTTCAAGTGCCCTCTCACATTTGGTGTTTTATATCTTTTTCAATTTTAATCATTTTATTAAGTGTGTAATATTATCTCTTGGTGATTTTAATTTGCATTCCACTGGTGACTAATTATTCAGAATGTTTTCATATGCTATTGACAATTTGTATGTTTCTTTATGAAGTATAAATATACAAATAGTCATCCTATTTTTTTTAATGAGCTGTACCTCATGCAAAGAAAATTGTTAGTTCTGTGTATGGAAAAAATGACTTTATGATGCAATCTAGGGGTAATGAGTGAAATGTAGTAAAAAAAAAATAATTAAATAATTATTGAGAGCACACTATGTATCTGGCCTAAGTAAATTATCTTTCTTTCTTCTTCAGTCATCCTACTCTGCTTTAATATAATCATATTTTATTTAATTTTAATAAAACTGTGCCATATTTATTTACTATAAATGAATAACTCTTTCACTTGACTTCCATAAACCAAACATGAAGCTTACAGCACCCCTGCCTCTTTCACATGTACTACTTTTCCTTATTTGCTTGATTCTTTGTCTCCTGCTTCTAGACCATTAATTATAAATAAACAAACAAAAATAACTACTTTGAGTCCTAAACTTATACGTCTATTGTTTCCTCTGAACTGCATTCCAGTATTATAATTGTAAGAAGAATTATGTTAGACTTGTTTCCTAGGTCATCACTTTGAGATAAACAACCTCCTTCGGGACTTTATTAGCTAAGAATTTTGCTTTCTTGTATTTTTAATTCATAGTCCATTGACTTCTCATGGTTTAATGTCATAATTATGAGCTCTCCAATATAAATATAAAGTAAAATAAAACAAAATATAAGAAAACACCTTTCATGGAAGCTCGGCTGAAACCTGTGCACCATGGGTGACCCTGCTGGTATTTGAATACCAGTGGCGTAGCTTCCAGCATCACAGCAACACTCAAGCCCCCACAATACGACAAACTGACAGACATATAGAGGTAAAAAGACCAAAACGGATGTCAGAAGAGACTCTGAAACTTGCTCTTGAACGTCAGGTAGCTAAAGCAAACGGAGTAAATGATAAAGTAAAAGGGCTGAAGAGAAGATTTCAAAGGGCAGCTTGAGAAGACAAAGTATCATAATGAGATTTGCAAAGATCCGGAGTTAGAAAACCAAAGGAGAAGAACGTGCTCGGCATTTCTCAAGCTGAAAGAAATGAAGAAAAAATTCAAGCCTCCAGTTACAATGTCAAAGGATTCTACCTGGAAAATATTAAATGACACAGGAACATCAAACGAAGATGGAGGAAATACACAGAGTCACTGTACCAGAAAGAATTGGTCAATATTCATCCATTTCAGGAGGTAGCGTGTGATCAGGAACCAGTGGTACTGAAGGAAGAGGTCCAAGCTGCACTGAAGGCATTGGTGAAAAACAAGACTCCAGGAATCGACGGAATATCAATTGAGAGGTTTCAAGAAACAGATTCAGTGCTAGAATTGCTCACTCACCTATGCCAAGAAATTTGGAAGACAGCTACCTGGCCAATTGACTGGAAGAGATCCATATTTATGCCTATTCCA
>NW_004444026.1:447955-451186 GCF_000243295.1 Trichechus manatus latirostris | reverse complement strand
TCTCTTCCCACTCCTTGAACATTTTCATTCATTTTTTCACTAATGACCTTTGAAATATTCCAATCTTACCTTTTTATATTCATCCATATTGCTATTATCTTTGTTGAATGGCTGAGCAATTTGAGTAAGGTGTTCTCCAATCTTTCTGTCTAAATTCTGCTTTTTCTTGGGCAAGACAACGTTCTTGCATGTATCTAAGCACTTCCTGTCCAGTAAATAATTCTCTATGGCCTCTTCCTCTTATTAATAAGTTGTTATATGAGTTCTTTTAAAATCTTTTATCTCCCTATCTCTTCAAATATATTTTTTACATTCTCTCCTACCTTTTTAGCTACTATAGACTTCTTATTATTTCTCCAATATTCTCTCAGATCTCCTCTCCTTTGTTTATGCATTTCCCTCTCTAGAAACTATCTGCCTCTTTATGCTTAATTAGATTTCACTCAGCTTAAATACAGCACTCCCTGCTTTCCATGATAGTAAATCCGTGCACTAAATGTTCTCCCATACCACCTATTTTATCCCCTACATTCAGTTATAACACTATTCCGCTGTATTTTACTTAGGCCAAGTATATAGTGTGCTCTCGATACTTATTTAGTTAGTTTACTACATTTCAGTCATTACTACTCGATTACATCATAAAGTTATTTTTTTCCATACGTAGAACTAAAAATATTACTTGCATAAGGTACTCTTCAGTAACTGAATGAATAACCCAAACGTAACGCCAAACTCAATTTCCCCAATCTCAAGTATGAAAATAGGTATGGCTTACTTTAGGAAATATTAGAAAACTAATAAAACTAGAAAGCACTTATGTTGGGGAGTATATATATCTATCTGTAGTTTTAAATTCTCCAATGCTTTGGTTTTCTTAGAGTCCTTATTGTGACAGTGGAGTCCAATAATGTATGTACTCATCTCCCCATTAACATCATGCTTTAGGATGAATTGAAATGATGAAATGCATGTTATGCCATAAAGGAATGTCATATGCATTTTGGAAACAAAACCCTTAAGCCTCCACGATTGCACCCGGAAAGAGAATTTCAAAAGAGAAAGATGTCTGACCAAGGAGCTCTCAATTTGTCCTCTGATCCTATAAAAATATTTCCCTTTTATATTGTTTCCTTTAAGTCACTGCCATTACCACCTACCTGATCTCTACCATATCCATCCTTCTCCCATGTTTGCCAATCTCTTTAGTGCTCCGTTCAATTAACCAGGAAAAATTCTTAAGATGAAATAGAAGAAAAATGCAGATAAAATAAATGTAAGAAATTGCTTTACAATTTCTGAATTTAGGTCTCCCTGTTCTGCTTCTAGTACTGTGTCCCAGGCTTTCAGGTGGTGTGCTATTTTACTGACTAAACCCAGATGATGACACTCTAGTCTCAAAGTCCTTGCACAGACTGTCAGTCACTGCTGCATGCAGTAATCACTTTACATGGGCATTAAGTCACAGAATTTTTTCTTGAAATACCTGGCTATATTTCTATATATAAAACATATTTTTCCCTTTTGAATTCATTAATAATGCTGATATGCATTTAAGTAAAGGATTATTCTAACATAAAATTTGTGAATTTTTTTTTCTTTATAGTTACAGTTGGATAACACTACATCATACACTCGGTATTTAGAAATTCATGTTGTTGTTGAAAAAAATTTGGTGAGTTTATTTTGATTTATTTGTATTATTTGACATTTTATTAACTTTAAAAGGTGATAAAAATAACATGACATGTTTTCTTCTGTAGAATATAGTGATGATTTTAAAATTTGTCTCTATTTTTAACATTTTAAACTGATACAATTTTGAAAAATGGGGATACAATTTTAAAAATGGGGATAAAATTTTTAAAAAATGGGGATTAAATTGCTGTTAAATGTTTATAATTTTGATAAGAATAACTCTCCAAAAAAAAGTAATCTTTTGGAACCAAAGGACTCCCTGAGGCTATCGCTCTAAGACACTGTATAAACCTTGAACCAAAACTATCCCGAGATCACCTTTTAGCAGAAAATCACAGTGACACACAAAATAGAGGATATTACCCATTAGATTGGTGCTCTACTAAAAAACCTTTTGTACGAGTTCAAATGGTCAACATCTAATCTATAGCAAAGATGAGAAGATAAGGAGACAAGGAAATGAGTACTGGAAATGGAACAACCAGAACACAAAAAGAATGTTGACACATTGTGAAAAATGTAACTAATATCATTGGCCAATTTGTGTGGAAATTGTCAAATGGGAATCTACCTTTCTGTGTAAACTCTCACCAAAAACACAATAAAATATTATTTAATAAAAAAGCAACCTTTTGGAAAATATGTAAAAAGTGGGAATGTGGTGAACAGATTATATTTTGCTAGTTTCTAAGGAAGGGGTTAACATTTATAGATGGTCTAACTCATAATCATTTTGAAAAATAATGGTATGTGTCTTAGCACTTTTTTATTTTAAATTTTAGAAGAAATGTATGCTCATTATATGCATTTTGAAAGAAAGGTCTATCAACAGAGATAGTCTAAAGAGCAAAATAAAAATCTCTTTCCTATTATTTTTACTGAAAAACATAAAAGAAAAATTAAGGTTTTCTTACCCAGTTTTACAGAAAAATTTTGTACATGGAAGAGCGTACTCAAAATTATGGGAGATAATTTTTTCAGTTCTCTCAAACTGACAATGCAATAGGTCTTTTCAGTTGGGAAAATCATGACCTTAATTTCCAATAATTTTCTTGAATTATTTTTTATGATGTTTTCACTTTTTTGATCTCCTTTTATTTGGATAATGGGCATCTGGACAATTCCTTTTTTTTTTTTTTTTTTGTTAATCTTTTCTCTTTTTCATTCCTAGGTCATTCTGCTTTACATTCTGGGAAATATGCCCAACTTTATCTTCCAAAAAATACAGAGTGATTCATTTTGTTCTATAATAATTTTTAAATTCCAAGCTTATTTTCTTGGTCTCTAATTTTAGAACTGTTCTTTTTGACAGGTGCCATATCTTCATTTTCTCCATGTTCCTATCATTAAAATTATTTTTTAAATTATTTTATTTTTGCATAGTCTTTGCTTTATCCACTCTGCTTTCCTCTGTTTGTTTCAGTATCTGCAGTTGATGCTTAACTCAAATGTTTAAGTATCTCTTGTTTTGGAGTGGGGCACCTAAAACTCTGGAACCCTTTGGTGTGGGTGGGAATTGTTGGCTGGGGACTT
>NW_004444026.1:433449-446943 GCF_000243295.1 Trichechus manatus latirostris | reverse complement strand
AATCTTGAATCCATTAATTTTACTACCTTTGTACTGTTCTTCACCAGCATTCTACCTTACACAGCCTAGGTTCATCACTATATTTATTCCCTTGCATGTATCTTTCACTCTCTTGAAATTTCTCATATTTTTGCTGGATGAATATAAACCCTGGTTAAATTCACATCTCCATAAAATGTGAATATGTCCAAAATAAAACACAAAACCATAGTGTATGGGCTTACATTAATTAATTCTAACTTCAAGTGAGTGCTTTTTCTTGCTTGGCAGACTTACTCCAGTTTCATAGTGAGCTTACTATAATACCCTCCTGATGAATAGTTCAGTCTTTTTCCTCTCTGAGCAAACTTCATTCTGCCCCCACCTTCAACTGATTACCTTGATGACTTCTAATTCACTAATAAAATGGAAGTACTCAGAAGAGAATTTCCACAAGGTGTTACTACCACATCTTTCAATCTACCTGGATATTTACGCATTTATTCTACTTCTCTGCTGTTACTATGGGGCGCTCCAATCTAAAACCAGAGCCTCCACGTGGACACGTTAGAGTTCATCTACTCATACATTTGGTTTCAACATTTCCAAGCCCCAAAGCCTCATCTTTAATTTTCTGCTCCTCTACTTGATCTTTCCATTATTAGTAATGATATAAGCATTCTCACATCTTAAGCCAAAAAATATAAAATACAGAAGAACCTCTTCTTTCTGTTTTATCTCCAGCTGTGACCCCAATTCTATTTTTCCTTTAAGAAAACTGTTTACTCACTGGCTTCCATTCGTCTTCACTCTTAAACCCACACCAACTACATTGTTTTTCCTATTACTCCATCGGGGAGAAAAAAAAAAAAATGAGTTACAGCGTCACCGAGGACATCCTCATTGTCAAATTTGATCACTTCTTTCAAAGACTTCATAATAATTACATGTCTTTTGACATAATTTCACAATCTCTTAACTGAAGCAATTTCTTCACTTGGCTTTATACATCTTTGGACCTATTTTCTTCTCAATTTACATCCACTCATTAGGTGATTTACCTCGCCTTGGTTTTAAAAGCCATATCAATTCATTCTAATAATTACTAAAATATTTTTCCAGCCTAAATTTACTCCCTCATCTACAGATTCATATAAACTCAATGCCATCTAATAGATTCTGACTCATAGTGACCCTATAGCACAGAGTAGAACTGCCCCACCGACTGTCCAAGGCTGTAATCTTTACAGAAGCAGACTGTCACATCTTTCTCCCATGGATTGGCTGGTGAGTTCAAACCACCGACATTTTGATTAGCAGTCGAGCACTTAACCACTGCACCACCAGGTCTTCTCTCATCCCTAATAGTGATCTCAAATTTATTGTTCAAATATGAATTTCAGGTTTTCCTTCTTAATATTCTTTCTTCTGTAATATTAATAAATGGCTACTATAGTTTTGTAGTATCTCTGACCAAATATCTTGGGTACATCCTTTTTTTTTTTTCTTTCTCTCTCACAGTTTTTATCCATCCCATCAGGAATGGCTATTGGATTTTCCTTCAAAATACAGACACAACAGATGCCTTCTCAGTATTGCATTTCTACCAGCCTAACCACAGCCACTTGCTTAGATTTTTGCTTCTAACTCTTTCTACCAACAATTTACAATATATCCTCTACACAACAATGTGCAATACTTTTAAATTCCAAGGGTCCTTTCTTATTTCTGAATATCCCTCCCCCATCCTTTTTTTTAGGGCGGGACCATTATGTTCTTGTTTCATGAATGCAATACTATCTTCGTATCTTTGAGGACCTTATGGATAGTTTCTTTTCTTTCTTCCTTCTGCTCTCTAGATAAACTTCCTTTCATTTAAGTTTCTTTTGCATTTGTTTGTCTTCATATCTGCCATGTTAAATGCTTTCCTCAGATACCTTGCACTTTCTAATTCTCTATACT
This sequence comes from Trichechus manatus latirostris, assembly GCF_000243295.1. Taxonomy (NCBI): domain Eukaryota; kingdom Metazoa; phylum Chordata; class Mammalia; order Sirenia; family Trichechidae; genus Trichechus; species Trichechus manatus. The sequence goes on along the minus strand of NW_004444026.1, from coordinate 445,002 downwards.
CTAAAAGGGAACATTGCAAATCTGATTGGAAGCTCTGTTCATATAGCTGAAGCTTGCCAACTTGGAGCCTTCCTATAGGATGGTCTCTCTGAATTCTTTCATGAGGTAACCTCAAATGTCTGTATCTTTACATCTTTTCTCTTGGGCTGTAAGTCTAACAAAAGAAGATTCTTTTAATCTCACTTGAAAGATACATCTGGATGCAGTTCAGGGGATTTTTTAATTTAATCCCTCTGTTTTTGGTGTGGTACTCTACCTCCACCTCAACTGTCCTCCTGTCCTTAATTTTTCATTCTATTTTGACTAGAGAAGGGCAATTTTCTGTTTGGGAAGGACCAAGAAAAGTGTGTGTGTGTGTGTGTGTGTGTGTGTGTGTGTGTGTGTGTGCGTTGGGGTGGGGGAAGAGGAGAGGTATGTTGTTTTTAGGTGCTTTTGAGTCAGCCCCTACTCATAGAGACCTTACGTATGTATGCAGGATCATCGGTATGTTTAAGCCCATTGTTTCGACTGTTGTGTCAGTACATCTCATTGAAGGTTTCCCTTGTTTTGGCTGACTCTCTACTTAGAAAACATGATGTCATTTGGTCTGTCCAAAGTAAGCAAGCTGAAGTCTTGCCATCTTCTCTTCAGAAGAGCATTCTGGTTGTATTTCCTCTAAGACTGATTTGTTTGATCTTCTGTCTCAGCCTATAGTGTATTTAGTATTCTTCACCATTACCATAGTTTGAATGCCTCAATTCTTCTTCTGTCTTGCTTTTCATTGTTCAGTTTTGCACACATATGAGGTCATCCCTAGTGGCGCAGTGGTTAAGCGTTTGGCTGCTAACTGAAAGGTCAGGGGTTTGAACTCACCAGTTGCTCCGTGGATAAAAGATGTGGCAGTCTGCTTCCACAGTCTTGGAAATCCTATGTCTACTCTGTCCCGCAGGGTCACTATAAGTCGGAATCAACTCGACGGCAATGGGTTTTATGAGGTGATTGAAAAGGCCATGGCTTGGTTCAGAGAACCTTAGTCATCAAAGTGACATATTTGCTTTTTTTTTAAAAAAAAAAAAAAAAAAGGATGAAACTTTCTAAAACAGGATTTCAAACAGTGCTCTTATGTAGTCTTAGCTCCACAATTACTCCTACTTCCAAGGTAACAAATGCAGCAAATCCCTGAGCATTTTGTGGTCTCCGAGTTGAATTTGGTTGCTTTTTTAGGCTTCTGATTAAAATATCTTGCATCTGCTAAGTCATTCATCAGTTTTCCAGTTTTCAAATTTTGTTGATTTTGTCTTTGTCTTGTTTTCTTTGTGCCTGTGATATCTTTACCTTTGTATGAAAGCCTTTAGTATCATTTTTTGTGAAAACTTGTTGTCGTTGTTAGGTGCCATCGAGTCAGTTCCGACTCACAGTGACCCTATAGGACAGAGTAGAATTGCCCCATAGGGTTTCCAAGGAGCAACTGGTGGATTTGAACTGCCAACCTTATGGTTAGCACCGAGCTATTAACCACTACACCACCAGGGCTCCAAACTAGGTAGTCCTTAAATTTAAATCTTACAGTTTAGAGTTGACATTTTAGTGCATTAAAATGTAATCTGTCTCTAATTGCTTGGTGATTGAATTATACATTATACTCTGTGCATTTTTGTAAATATTTTCCAATGCTTTTTTCCTTTACAATCATAAAGAAATGTTTAAAAACTACCATTATATAATTTATATGTAGATTATATAATTTACATGTACACTACATGTTCCTGTAATTTAATTTACATGTAAATTAACCAATGTAAATTTTAAACAGAAAAAAGACAACCTATTAAATATTAAACCATGGGAATTGACAGCTAAATGGTAATTATATTTTTCAGTATGACCATATGGGTGCTGACACAGCTGCTGTCACTCAGAAAGTTTTCCAGGTGATTGGATTTGTCAGTGCAGTAAGTGTTTGCCCTTTTACTGCTTTGCATTTGTTTGTACTTCTTACAGAACCTATATGGGTGCCTTGATTTCCTCACTTGTAAAATGGGAATAGTAATGGTACCTACTTTATAAGGTTATTGTTAGGATTAAATGAAATAAAGTGCTTGGCATGGAGCCTGCACAAATTTAAGCATATAATAAATCATAACTATCTATCCTATTATAAATGGTATGACAACTTATTAAAATACTTTGAAATACACAATACAGACTTCCAGTTTAATGGTTTAATTCTTGTAATATTTCATGAAAATTAGATTCACTATCATGTGCATTTTAATAAATTTATTCCCAAATCTATTTAAATGTGAACATTTTTTTACATGTATTCTGTTTTAGGTGTTCACATCATTTAATATTACATTAGTTCTGTCTTCATTGGAGCTTTGGATAGATGACAATAAGATTCCTATAACTGGGGAAGTTAATGAGTTATTGTACAGATTTTTAAACTGGAAAAAGAGTTATCTTGTTTTGCGCCCCCATGATGTGGCATTCTTACTTGCGTAAGTACAATATCTTAGCAATACTATAAAACCTGAATCCGTTGCCACCAAGTTCTTTCCAACTCATAGCGACCATATAGAACAGAGTAGAACTGCCCCATAGGGTTTCCAAGGCTGTAATATGTACAGAAGTAGACTGCCACAGCTTTCCAAGCAGAGCGACTAGTGGATTCAAACCACTTTTTGTTAGCAGTGGAGCATTTAACAGCACTACCAGGCACTACCAGGGCTCCTTGGCAATACTATCGCTAATATAAACAAAAATTCTATTATCTCAGTTCTAATAGCTGTTTTTGTTTTGGAGAAAAATATTTGTGCCACTTTCTGACCTAAGGCCCTTAGCAGAGATAGCATTATTCAATGACAAAGTTCTTATAGCAGATCAGAATTACTGAAATAAGTCAATTGATTTTCTGGAGTGCAGGTGAAGCTCAGTCCTGTCCAGGTCCTCTCCTTCTAAACCTTTTTTAAATCTTTAGCTAAGAGAAAAAAGGGAAGCCAACTGAAGAATGTCTTAGCTTTTGGCTGTATTGTTTTCTCAGCCATTGAGAAACTGAGACAGAGAGGGGGAGGCAAAGATTACCTGAGAAACGGGAATGTAGAAAAAAGGAACAATAGTTTGATGAGGACCAAAAGTGAGTGTTCTGTGATTACAGTGGTTGGCAGATTATTTTTTTTATGTGACTGGTAAATGATTCCAACATACAATTACAGAGAAAGTGTTCCCAGAGTACTGGGTGGAATAGAATGATCATACTTTAAAACAAAACAAAAGTTTTGGACCTCTTACAATTAGACTTAATTTTATTTTTTAAAAAAGGCTGAATTAATATCTATAAACCAAAATTATAATATCAATATGCAGTATTAGGGGCCTAGATGAAAAAAAAAACAGACTTATGCATGTGAGCCGAATCATTGAGTATGAAAATGTGAAGAGATAAAAATCCAAGTAAGAATTGGGGCCTTTATGATATCAGTGCAAAAATATTAATAAGATAACATGGCAGCTTACAGAAGCAGAAACTTTCTCTGTGTTTAGATGATGAATAAATATTATCTTATCACATAGTATATAAGGCATTATTTTCCCAAAAATACTAACAAAAATATTTCTCAAGGGACATCTCTAAATTTTATGAATGGAGAAAGTATTCTTTCATCTTGTGGTTTAATGCCATTTAATACAAAAGAAATTCCAAAGAGTCACACTATTGTAAATTTTAAATGCCTCTATATGTTAACATATATCCCACTGTATTACAATTATATTTTCATGCTAGCCTACTGGATAATATATTCTTTCTTCTTGTTCTTAATAGTCAGAACAATATTTAACTTATAATTTTTTTTTCTGTCTTCTTTTCAACCCTTTCTATTCTTTGTTCCATACGTAATCTATACCTATGCATAGGTCCAGCAGACTAACTCTCTCTGACTGAGGGCAGGATTCAACTCAAGGGTTGATTCTGTACTTTGCTCATCTGTGTTACTAAAGCTTGCTGATTTTAAAGCATTTGATATATAACTATTTTAATTATATGTTCATTTGAGTTTTTTATCATTAAAAAAAATTCTGTAGAACATGTGAGCTTTTACACTTGAGAAAGTCATATGAAGATATTTTCTCTATTAATAATTTTTATGTTAAATATATAATATTCATTTTAAATATGGCTTTCACATTTATTCACTTTCCATTTTTGTGACACTAATGTTATAAGTAAATATTTATGATAGTAATATGAATATGGAAAAATTTTAATTGTCCTAGGGAGATCTAATATTAACTGTTCTCACTTTTACAAAATATGTGTTGATGAATTTTTAAAAATTAAGTTACAGAGAAAAATCAAACTATGTTGGTGCAACATTAAAAGGAAAGATGTGTGATGCAAACAGTGCAGGAGGTGTTGCTCTGGTAGGTAAGGTTTACTTTGCTTTGCTAAATATGTACCTAGTTTGCTATTTATCCAGGAAAATATGCAGTGAAAAAAAAATCCTTCTTTTTATTTTATCTAAACATACTAATATTTGCATAACATTCTAGGAATATCAATCACTATTACTAATCAAATTCTTTGGAATAAAAATGGCCCTTTAACCCAGCAGTTATGAACATTTAATCTTTTTATTCTCATTCTTTAAGAAGATATTACGTTTCATGGTTATAATCTATTTCAATCTTATTACAATTTATTTGTCAATTTTTCAGAAATTCAAATTTTGACCTTTTGAAATTTCAGTTCAAAAGTTCTGTTTGTACATTTTCTTACTTATGTCACTATGATCATCTGAAAACCTGGTATTTTATAAATATTCCGAATTGAATATCCAGTATCATTTAGTGTTCCACAGGGCACAGGCCAAGAATGAGAGAATCAAGTGGCTAATCTCAAGCTCCGTAGCCCTAATTATTTAACTTATGTAGATAATGTTGGTGTACTCAAACTTGGTCTTTGTTTTTGAATTTAGTCATAATACTAGGGTGAGTCTAATCATTAAAGCTTACTTTTATGTTATGTTTGGTGATGTATAATGTCTTCCGGAGGGAGGTAACGTATAACACCTTTGTTACTGTGCACAAGTTACGAACCAGCTGAAGAGATAAAGAGAGGAATCAATTAGATGGTGAAAATATTGTATCTTTCTTATTCATAAAGTATATTTTGAAAGCCTGTGGCTATATCTAAGGGCAAGCGATTTTTACTAATCTAGAAAATTGGCATCAGGCTGGCTTACCCACCCAGTCACATGCAGCAGAGCAAAGCCACAGTACTTTCCCATGGGGCAGGACCTTCGTGGGTTAATAGTAAGGACAGCAGAACCCAAGCCCTTTGCAGAGAGATTGACTATTAAGAAGAAAATGCAGTCATGCTGAATAGCCTGAGCCTAGTTCCTTTTCTCAAAAAATCCAATCTGAATTCCTTCTTACACTTTTTGGGTGAAGGGCTGGCAGTGAGAGGCCAGGAGACTTATGCAACTGAAACCCCTTCCCAATATTTAAAAAATAATTTTACTCAATTAAATGATAATTTACTGAGTGCTTATTTTACATAACAGTAATCTGAGATTTAAAGGGGCATATGAAAAAAGGAAAAATCAAATAAAAATAATACTGAAAGGCTAGATTTGCAGCCACCACCCATCTGTCAGTGGAAGCGTGCATGTTGCTATGGTGCTTAGTGGGTTTCAACAGAGCTTCCAGACTAAGATGGACTAGGAAGAAAGGCCTGGTGATCTACTTCCCAAATCACGATGGTTCGGCCAGTCATGGGGATGGTGCAGGACCAGGCATCATTTTGTTCCATTGTGCATGGGATTCCCATGAGTTGGGCCAACTCGAGGCAGCTAACAACAACAATATGTGACCAATGACCTCTGTGGTCTAAACTTTTGATACTGTAAAAGGAACAGTCAGAGAAAAGGAATAAAATGCCAGAAAAGGCAAAATGAAGAGAGAAGATTTGTTGAACCCTGAAGGAGAAATTAGCAGAGAAGATAATATTTTAGAAATGATGGATATGGCACGATTGCGGAAAAATTAGGAAAATGGTGTGCTAGAATAAAAGGTTTATATTGGAAAGAAATGGGTAATTTGTGTTTAGTAGTTTTTGTTAGAAGAGGATAAAAAAAACTCTCAAAGATTTGTCTGAGCAAAGAGATCTCTTTGATGAAAATGTTATTTTGGTAAAGGTAATATCAAGTTCCTGGTTCAAGTTTTGCCTAGAAATCAGCCTTTGAGAGAGGGAACATAGATTCTAGGAAATAATTAAGACAGAAATTAAGAGTGAGAAAGAGAGAAGAGAGAGACATGAGAGAGAGAAGAGAGACATGACAGAGAACGAGAGAGAGAGAGAGAGAGAGAGAGAGAGAGAGAGAGTTTATGGCCCAGGGAGGGAAAAAAACCGAACTAGAATTTATGAAGATGTGGGTGGCTCTGGGGCAGAGGACGGCTGGTTTCTATAATGAGAAGAACTTTTCAGTTTGTTTATTCTTCTTTGCCCGACTGCTTTGGGACAAGTATTGGCTGCCCTTTCACTGGAAAACTCAGCTGTAGCCTAGACTGCTTATGCCAATGTCCACAGGAGTAGCACGTTAACAGTGGTGTGTTAGTAAAGGTTTAGCAAACCACTCTGAGCGAAAAAAACAGCACTGATTTATTGTTTTTGCTGATTTCCGTACTTCCATCAAAGACAATTTCAAGTTACCAACCAACATCACTGAACATAGAGTTGGAAAGAGATGCACACATTCATCTAGCACTGAACATTGACTGAAATACTAGAGGCCCAACCCTCTAATATTCACATACTCAGTGTCTCTCCAACTAAACCACAGTCTGTGGAATACCATGTAAGGACCATATCCTTCCAATGCTACTTCTTCCTAGGAGATGTTTTATTTTTTCCACAGCAAATATCAGTTATTATTGTTTACTAAGCTAAGAATAAATTAATTAGTTAAGTAAATAATTTAGTAAAAAATTAAAATAACTACTTCTAAAATACTTTTAAACTGTTCACAAAAGAAAAATTTTGGCCAGCAATTCAATGAATGGATGAATAACGATTCACATAATTGTGCAAAATACATAATTATGCTCTCATTTTAATTAATATGTTTATCTTTACTGAAAAATATTCTGTTTTCAACACTACATAGGGATATAAATACAAAAACCAGAAACTTCAGAGATTTTCAAAGATCTATTTTCATAAATTTGACTCAACATCACAACCCATATATCCATTTCAGGAAGTAATATAATCAAATTACTGCTCTGTGCAGTTGAAAATTACTAGAGTAAATCCAATCACATGTTAAATGTTGTACATGGAGTCATAATTTAAAGACCTGTCATTTTTTTTGTTGCCAAAGCAAACCAATTGCCATTGAGTAGATTCCAACTCATAGCAACCCTATAGGACAGAGTAGAACTACCCTGTAGGGTTTCCAAGAAGCAGCTGGTGGATTTAAACTGCCAATCTTTTGGTTAGCAGCCAAGCTGTTAACCACTGTGCCATCAGGGCTCCAAAAAATATCTGTAATTGGAGCCGTCACTTAGAGTATGTGTTTCATTTAAAACTTCAGTCTATCACCAAATCAAGCCCAGAAACAAAGTCTCTTCAGGTAGAGAATTTTATACTATTTCCATCAGCCCTATACATTCCCTTATGGCTCTTTTCATTATTTCATTGTACTTTATTCCCATTTAGAAACTCATTACTTTGTTATTATTCAAACTTAAAAACTGTTGGAAGAATAATATGAAAAACTCCATCACATAGCCTTTGCTCTGATTCACCAATGATTTACCTTATTTACTTTTATCATTCTCTCTCTCTCTGTCCACACCCCCCAATACACACACACTTGTTTCTGAACCATTTGAGAGAAAATGGAAGACTGCATGTCATTTACCCTTAAATATTTGAGTGTGCATTTTCTAAGAACAAGGACACACATTTTTACATAGCTTCATTACACTGAAGAAAATCAAGAAATGAAGCCTAGATATAGTAGCATTATCTAATAAACAGTATATATTCAATTTTTTTAAATTATCAAAACAATACCTTTTGTGTGTGTGTGTGTGTGTGTGTGTGTGTGCATGTGTGCATGTGTATGTGAGTTCATTAAGTTTCATTCTAGGATCCATTCAGGATAACACATTCAATTTAGTTTTTATGTCATTTTAGAGCTCTGTAATCTGGAATAGTTCCTCAGACTTACTTTGTATTTCTTGATCTGCATATGAATGTCCCTTAATTCGGGGTTTCTAATATTTTCTCATGATTAGATTCTAGTTATGCATTTTTGTCCTGTGTGCCACAGAATTGGTATTGGGTCGTGTCCCACTTGGTTGATAGTATCAGATGGTATGCAATGACAAGTTCTCATCGCCAATGTTTAATTTAGGTTGCCTAGATAAGGTGATTTCTGGTAGGTCTTGTCATGATAAAATTACTTTTTCCTCCCTGATTATTTTCTAATTACATAATTTCTTCTGTGTTTACTAGTTGTTTTGATACTGTAAGGGAGAGTTGTGAATTCTTATTTATTCATATCAGTGTGAACTCATGAATTATTACTTGATTAATAGCTTATAATACAGTATTATTATTATATTGATATATACACGCACACACAGACACACACACACATACTCCTCACTTACCAACTATCTCGTTATCCAATGTTTTGCATCTATGACAATAGTAAAAAAATCTACTATCTGTGTATTTTTCGCATTAATGATGTACGTCTAGCAGTAATAAACACCAAGGTGTGGGATGAGAGTAACACCGGCTGTTATGGTTAAGATTATGTGTTAACCTGGGTGGGCCATGATTCTCAGCAGTTGGGCAGTAATGATGTAATTTGGCAGTTATGTAATGATGTAGTCATTCTCCATTTTGTGATCTGATGTAGTCATCCTCCATTTTGTAGTCTGATGTATGTGACCTGATGTGAGCAGCCAATCAGTTGCAAAAGGAGTTTACTTGGGGGTGTGGCTTGCACCGTAGTTTTCATATAATGCCAATTTTCACATAATGACCTGGTCTTTGGAACATAACCATGTTGATATGTGAGGAGTGGGTGTATATATATTTATCACATTCATTTATATTTATTTATATGCAGTATTTTAAATATATTGAAACATATAAGTTCTCAATGATACTTACTGTCAATCCAGTCTACTAAACATTTTCATGTATTGTGCCTCAGAGGGAAGAAAAACAGAACTTAACTGTATTGTAAAAATAAAAAGTCAATACTTTATAGAAAAATATAACAGAATCAAGAGTCTCTGCAAATTATTTTCAACAATCTAAAGTACACCATCCAAAATTACTGGACATATGAAGAAACATGACAAGATAATCCATAAACAAGAGAAAAAGGGATCAATTGAAATAACATGCATTGACCTAAATAATGGAATTAGGGAGTGGTGATCTAAAGTAGCTATTATAAATACTTTCAGGAACTTGAAAAAAATCTACAAACTAAAAGATAAAGGAATAGAAAGTATCTAGTTTGAGGAAAATACATTAAAAAAATGTGAAGTAAAATGAAATGAATCTCAGTAACCTTTAGGACAATAATAAGCAGTCTAACATATGTGTAATTGGAGTCTGGAGGAGCGAAGAGAGACAGTGAGCAAAAATGTAAGAATAGGTAGTAGCTAAAAACTCTGAGTTTGTAAAAAATATAAATTCTGATATCCAAGAAGTTTAGCAAACCCTAAGCAAGATAAATATAAAGAAAACCTTCTATACCTAGGCATACAGTATTCAAACTACTCAAAACCTAAGACAAAGAAGAACTAGCCAAACAGATGACACATTTTCTAAAGAGGAGAAATGTTACAAAAATAAGTGGCTGACCTCTCATTAGAGATACTGAAAGCCCATACAGCATCTTTAAAAGGCCTACAATTTTATATTGAGTGAAAATGTTTTTCAAAATTAAAGACAGAGCAAATACTATTTATTTAAACAAAACTGAAAATTAGTCATCTGTGGACCTGCATATTAAGAAATGTTAAAAGAACTTCTTCAGTCTGAAGAGATATAATATTAGTGGAAACTCATATCTACAGGAACAATTGCAAATTTCCATGATTGTTAAATAAGAGAATATATAGACAAATTGTTAATACTTTTTCTGAAAGGCATATGCCAGTTTAAAGCAAAACCAAACAAAAACAAAAGAAGTGCCATTGTGGAGTGTGTAATTCACATTGTTACAACAAAAAAATACAATGATAGAAAATAAAAAGGGGATGGTTATAAATGGAATTAAAGCATAACCTTTATACATTATCTGTGAAGTAGTATGATATTCCCCCAGGCATCTGTCAGTTTGTCATACTGTGGGAGGCTGTGTGTTGCCGTGATGCTAGAAGCTATGCCACCAGTATTTAAATACCAGCAGGGTCACCCATGGTGGACAGGTTTCAGCTGAGCTTCCAGACTAAGATAGACTAGGAAGAAGGACCTGGCAAACTACTTCTGAAAAACTTAGCCAGTAAAAACCTTATGAATAGCAGCGGAATATTGTCTGATATAGTGCCAGAAGATGAATCCCTCAGGTTGGAAGACACTCAAAATACGACTGGGGAAGAGCTGCCTCCTCATAGGAGAGCTGACCTTAATGACATGGATGGAGTTAAGATTTTAGGACCTTCATTTGCCCATGTGGCACGACTCAAAATGAGAAGAAACAGCTGCAAACATCCATTATTAATCAGAACATGGAATGTATGAAGTATGAATCTAGGAAAATTAGAAATTGTCAAAAATGAAATGGAACATATACACATTGATATCCTAGGCACTAGTGAGCTGAAATTGACTGGTATTGGCCATTTTGAATTGGACAATCATAAGGTCTACTATGCCAGGAATGACAGCTTGTAGAGGAATGGCATTGCATTCATCGTGAAAAAGGACATTTCAAGATCTATCCTGAAGTACAGTGCTGTCAGTGGTAGGATAATATGCATACGCCTACAAGGAAAACCAGTTAATACGACTATTATTCAAATTTACACACCAACCACTAAGGCCAAAGATGAAGAAATTCAACATTTTTACCAACTCTGCAGTCTGAAATTGATCAAACATGCAATCAGGATGCATTGGTAATTACTGGTGATTGGAATGTGAAAGCTGGAAACAAAGAAGGATGGGTAGTTGGAAAATATGGCTTGGTGACAGAAATGATGCCGGAGATTGCATGATAGAATTTTGCAAGACCAGTGACTTCTTCATTGAAAATACCTTTTTCCAACAACATAAATGGTGAATATAAACATGGACCTCACCAGATGGAATACACAGGAATCAAATTGACTACATCTCGTGGGGAGAGATTATGGAAAAGCTAAATATCATCAGTCAGAGCAAGGCCAGGGGCTGACTGTGGAACAGACCATCAATTGCTCATATGCAAGTTCAAATTTAAACTGAAGAATATTAGAACAACTCCATGAGTGCCAAAGTACAACCTTGAGTATATCCCACCTGAATTTACAGACCATCTCAAAAATAGATTTGAT
>NW_004444026.1:421538-422389 GCF_000243295.1 Trichechus manatus latirostris | reverse complement strand
CTTCAAGTGGACAGGGCTGCAAGCAGTACCTTCAGTTGCTCGCTTTATATGGAGGAAGTAGCCATGCATAAGGATTTACCTGGACTTCGGGGCATTGGCAAATGTTTTGACTGTTCGGTCAGGGACATGGAAAGTGAAAGATCAAAAAACAGAGATAAGGAGATCTGAAAAAAAGGCATGCAGATGGACTTACAGGGTATTACTGTGCAGATCTTTGGGTCTAAGCTTAATTCCCCCAACCAGAGAGCATTCATCACAGAAGAGGCACTCAACAATCAAGCCATCATATCATCCATTAATGTCAGGCAGCTGTTGTCTGATGCCACCCCAGCGTTTTGACAAGGTCCCATGACGTGCAGAGTAGTTGACCCCTCTGGGAAAACCTTCAATTAGCAGTTAAGGGAACCCCAGCCTTCTCATCTTATGATAAGCAGTTCTTGTAAGTATTCTTACGTGGCTAAATTTTTCTGAGGCCCCACCAGAATTTAGTTCCCATTTGCTGAAACAACAATTTGATATACACCCTTATATTGGTCTTTCTGCCTGCACTGTAGTACTCTATCCACACTCTCACTTTTGCTCATTGGTATAACCTGTGGTCAAGTTGCAATCAACTCCTCTCAAGATTTTTTTTTTTTTTCCAGGTCAATACATATACATGTCATTCTTTTTTTTTTTTTTTTTTAAGAACTCAAATTAAGAGAGATGCCTCTTAATGCAATGAGAGTGACGACTCTTCATTTAATATCTGTTTATCTTTCTCCCAATATAAATAATTATAAATATAAATCTGTGGACCCATTTCATCCTCAGTGTTCTCTGTGTTCTCTTGGTGCACTTTAGAAAGTTCA
>NW_004444026.1:418494-420117 GCF_000243295.1 Trichechus manatus latirostris | reverse complement strand
CCTTTGAGGGGCTGAAGTTGTCACTGGTGTAGCCATATTTCAATGGCACATAACCCCACACACAGTAATATGTTATGTGTTTTCATTTGCTTCTTTTTTACATCTAAAACATGTATGTCATTATGTACTGCATTTTATTGAGAGTATCAAAGACATTTTTCAAGAGTATTGTTTGCTTTGCTATGTGACTAAAGGACACCTGAAACTTGATTTATTAGAATAAGTAATTCCATAGTTGATAACTTATCCATTTATCTCACTTTGTACATGCTCATAATCTGAACAGCATTATTGGCATACAATAATTTAAAGAACGGAGGTTTGAGACCATCAATTATACAGTCAATCCTCATTATTCCTGGATTCCATATTTGCAAATCTGCCTCCTCACCAAAATTTATTTGTAACTCCAAAGTCAATATTCACAGCCCTTTTATGGTTATTCACAGACATACACATATGCAGAATGGCACACACATTCCCATCTGAGGTCAAACAAGGTTTGTTCCGTATTTACTAATTTACTAGTTTATGGGGACTTTATAAAATAGAATTAATGCAAATAATGAACATTGACTGTGTATAATTGTAATAACATTTAGCTATATCAATAGTCAATATATTAATCTTTATTATAATAGACTTTGACAATATTCTAATTTTAATCGCAAGAGTAAAAATCATTATATAGATAATTTTAATCATTAAGAGTAAGAATCAATGATTATTAAATACTACCTGTTTCATTTATTTATTATTTATTTTTTATTCAAATTTTACTAAACCTTAACTCTGTGTTAGCACAGATCTAAACAATGGGGATACAGCAGTGAAAAATATGTTTGAAAATATCTGCTCTCTTAAGGTTAATAACCTAATGGGGAGATAAAAATTAAAGGTGTTGATATTATTTAAAATATTAAACCCTAAAAACAAAAATAAAGGCACCAAGGGAAATAAGAATAAAAAGGTGTGTTACTTTAGTGTGGTCAGGAAGGTTCTAATCCACTGGGTGATTTTTAATAGAGGGACTAATTTTTTAAAAAAATCTATCCAGGCAGAGTAAACAGCAAGTGCCAAATATCTGAGGGAGTGGACAGCAAGGAAGCCATTTTGGTTGAGTAGAGAGGATAGAGAGAGGGTAGATAGAGTGGATAATGGAAGCAAACAACTAGTGACTGGTGTGGAGAAGCGTTCTGATTCTGGATGTAGTTAGAAGTTAGAGTTCATAGAATTTACTGATGGATTGGATACAGAGTATGACAAGTATACAGGATTCCTCCAACCTTTAAGGCCTAGACAACTGGACAAATGGAACTGCTGTTTAATGAACTGGGGAATAATTATAATAGGAGAAATTTCTCATTGAGTACCAACTATGTATAGCCACTGTTCTAAGTGTTTTACGTATATTAACTTATTTAATCATCACAAATCTATGAACTAAATAATAATATCACCTCCCAGAAAATTTTGAGGAAAGAGAGCTTAAGTAATTTGCTCAAAGCTGTACAACCTGTGACAGAGACAAGATCTGAACTCATGCAATTTGATGGGCTCCAGTATCTGCAGTCTGAAACATTGTGTCATCTTTGAGGAGGAACAGTTTTGAGGGGAAGGGGG
>NW_004444026.1:413281-417593 GCF_000243295.1 Trichechus manatus latirostris | reverse complement strand
GTAGATTATCCCCATTGGTCATTAATAATCCTACATTCTGAGATCAGTTACCCCCATTTCTGAGTTACCAGGTCTATTCTCTCCCCCTGGTGTTTCTCATTTCCCCACATCTTTATCCTTGTCCCATAAAGATAATACCACAAAGGTAATAGGAAATTTTATGGCTTTTGACTGTTCTAATCCAGGTCCCCATGTGAGTCCAAAATATGTAGAGTAATACACACACAGGTAAAGTCAGTTTTTTCAATGGGAATAAAAGTAGATAAAACTTTTGGATTGGAAGGAGGTGGGGAGTATAGAGATGGAGAGAATACAATGAAAGAGAGAGGTTGGTGAAACTCATAGTGAGTGGCATGGACCTGGGACTATTGATAATTCAGAAATGGAATCAGCATTTGTTCTCTAAATGGCTTAGTCACTCCTGAGCACCCTCAACATGGACAAAAAGTTTCTGGATGTCTAAATATGTAAGAGAGTCCACTGATCTTTTCCAAGTCTTACAAGTGACTGTAATGCAAACACTGAGATCTTCCACTGAGAAATGACAGTCACACATCTACCAAATAATTGAGCTTTAAATCCCTGCCTTATAACTGTTTCCTCTGGAATCCCTCTTTCAGAGCAATGACATTTTGGGAGGCAGAATTGTGCAGGAGAATTACGGAAATTCAGTATTCACACGTATCAGTGTCAGGATACAAGGTAGAAATTCTCCAGCTTGGCACCATTGACATTTTAGGCCGGATAATTATTTGTTGAAGGAGCCCTGGTGGCACAGTGGTTATGCACTCGGCTGCTAACTGAAAGATCAGCAGTTCCAACCCACTAGACGCTCCACAGGAGAAAGATGTGGCAATTGGCTTCTATAAAGATTACAGCCTTCAAAACCCTATGGGGGAGTTCTTTTCTGTCCTATAGGGTCACTATGAGTGGGAATCAATTTGACTGCATACAACAGCAACAATTATTTGTTGAGGGAATGTGGGGAGGGCTGGCCTGTGGATTGTAGGATGTTTAGCTCTATTCCTGATCTCTACCCACTAGACGGCAGTAGTATATCTGGTACCTGTAGCCCTCTAGTTGTATAACCAGCAAATATATCTCCAGAGATTGCTAAATATCCCCTGGGGTCAAAATGGCTGCCAGTTGAGAACCACTGACGTAATGTATACCAGGACTAATGTTTATAGTATTTTAATAATAAAATTAAATGACCTAGATTGGGGTTACTTTATGATTTTTTTTAATCTGATTAACCTGTTTCTAAAACCCTAGAATACTCAGTGGATCACAATTATATAATGTCAAAGTTTGTGTTAGTGTATGCATGTTTGTGAATGCACTGAGGCTATTATTTATTTAGACCCAAGTAGAATTTTTAAAGCAGGTTTACTGTGGGCATAGGTGAATGTTAGGTGCCAAGGAAGGCGGAAGCAAGAATGGATGAAAGATACAAACGCGATGAACTATTTCCTGTTGTTACAGGTGAAATAAATCCCCAATCCTATAAAAGATACTAGACACTTGAGGTGTATGAGATACGTAAGTGTTAAACACCAAAAAACCAAACCAGTTATCATAGAGTTTATTCTAACTCATGGTGACTCCATGTTGTGCAGAGTAGAACTGCACTCCATAGGGTTTTCAAGGCTGTGACCTTTCTGAAGCAGATCACCAGGTCTTTCTTCTGAGGTACCTCCGGGTGGATTCAAATAAGAGTTACTTAATATTACAAAAATATTAAAGTATGTCTTCTCTTTTATTGTCTTGATTGGATTCTGCCTATATCAAGATTTAGAGGTCAATCTGCATGCCTAGGCTATGGAGGCGTAATGGATGGGGATGTTTCAGAAAATCTTGCCCCTCCAATGTGCTCAACCCCACTTTAGGAATTTAATAAATATTTGCTGAATAATTACATGAACAAATGGAACTGTATTTGGTTAACACGGGTATTAAGCATGCATTTTTTATCATCATTAACAAATTGTATTTGAAACAAGCAAAATGAATGGCTTACTTGAGAGTATTTAATTTGCATTTCAGGAGTGTAGAAGGGATCCATGCTGTGAATATAAAACGTGTAGATTCAAAGGAAATGCAGTTTGTGCTCATGGATCATGCTGCACTCAATGTAAAGTAAGAACTCTGCCATTTCTATACTAACAACATAATTTAAACAATCATAGTCCTTGTCATGCTTATATCTTCATCCTATTTCATTCGGTATTATTTTCTTCATTCCCTCAGTTAAGAGAAAAAGGAGAAATATGTAGGTTATCAGCGGATGAATGTGATCTCACTGAGTATTGCAATGGTTCCTCTAATTTTTGTCCAGAGAACTTCTATCTTCATGACGGCTATAGATGCAACATGAACCAATGGGTCTGTATGGAAGGAAAATGTAGGGATGGGACCAGGATATGTGAAGAAATCTACGGTAAAGGTGTTTATGATTGGATTTCCATTGCCTTTGTTTATTTTTTTTTTGAAAGCTAAAGAGAAATTTCCATGTTGGTAATAATGTGATAAATTCAATATGAATATTTAAAGGATTATAGAAACAGATGTTATATGCCCTCAGGGGAAATTTTTAAAAAATTCTCTTAGAACTCACCTGGAAATAAAATGTTGAATTATTTCTACAAAATATATAAAAGATGAAAGCCCAAATTGTTATCATTTGAATTTGTGGATTCAAGAATCCAGACCTGAAGAGATTCAGTTATCTTACTCTTATTCTTATCTATAATATTATTGTTTATATAGGACAAATGAGTATGACTGTAAACATTAGAATATGCATAAAGGCAAATACAGATATAATTAAAATCACATACATACGCAAAATAACAAAGTCACACTTGAAAAGGCAAGAGATCTCAGTGGACTAGTTCCTGAAACCATTTTATGAAACAAACCATAAAACCGAGTTTACTGCTGTTTAAGTAAAGGAAGCCTTCCTAAAGCTGACTACTGTTCTTGCATAGGGTTTATTAGAAAACATGGAATTCAGAGATGAGCAGATTTTCAAAGGCAAGTGTACATTGATATCGGCTGCAGAAGTATCCTACCAGAAATTATGACATCTTTGATTGGTATTAAGCATTTAAGAATGAAATGAAAAATAAAACTGTGACACAGGATGTGTTTAAAGAGTTCTGATAAAAAGAATGGGAACAGCAGCAAGGGATTATTTGAGATTTTCATAGCAAAGGCAGTCAAATGGGCCAATCCTTCCCCATGCTGGACAGGTAACAAGTCCAGCTCTTTTTTCTGCATAAATAGAGGTAGCAGAGAATGCAAAGTGACTATCAACTGCAAAGGTCAACATGCAACCTAGAATCACTAAACATTTGAGGAAAGCCAACACGACTCAGAATAGAAAACAATGTATGAGAGGAAAGAAATTTAATACAGCCATTAGATCAGGGACTGACAATAAGTCCATATGATTAATTAATATCTATAACCAGATAAGGAAGTATATTTACTCCTTATATTGGAGCAAGTGATTTTAATTCTTGACAAGGCATTTTACAAAAATACCCACTGAGGATCTTGGAAATTGAAACTCTACTTAAAAATAATAACAAATAGGCTGAATGTCTGTGATGACAGAACTGAAATGTAAAATTTAGTAAGCTCGTAATTGGAACTGAGAAATCCTTCCTTTCTGATAAGCACACAGCTGCAGAATAGCAGTGTAAAAAAACACATACGTGGATTCACAGATTTTTTTAATTGTGGTAAATATATATGCAACAAAACATTGGCCATTTCAACATTCTTTTCATGTACAATTCAGTGACATTAATTAGGTTCATCATGCCATTTAACCATCACCATTATTCATTTACTAGTTTTTCTATCACCCTTAATAGAAGCTCAGTCTCCTCAAAGCAACAACTCCCCTTCTGCCCGTCCCTCAACCCACTCTGGTAACCACTAATAAACTTAGGTCTTGATACACTGGCCTATTCTAGATATGTCATGTAAGTGGAATCATACAGTATTTATCCTTTCGTGACTTACTTCTTTCACCCAGTATAATGGTTTCAAGGTTCATCCATATGTGGCATGTATCAGGACTTTCTATCTCTTTATGACCAAGTAGTACTCCATTGTATTTATGTATCACGGTTTGTTTATCCATTCATCTGTTGACGGACATTTAGGCTGTTTCTGCCTTTTGGCTTTTGAGAATAGTGTCTTAGCTTTGAACTAGGGTGGGTGGAGTTTCTGAGAAGTACACAGATTTTCAGTTTAATTAGAGGGTAAATAAAAAAGATTTTCAACAAAATTAAAAAAA
>NW_004444026.1:410375-412351 GCF_000243295.1 Trichechus manatus latirostris | reverse complement strand
ACTTCTAGATACACATACATGCACTCTAAATACATATCAGTTGATAGAACTGATCATCTTTATTTTGCATGCTGCCATTTTTAGCTTAACAAATGATCGTACTTGTAGTGGTGAAATCAACGGCCCTTAGTAATTTTCCACTATTGATGAAGTATAGTATGGTGTTTAGAATGAGTAGTCTATAGCCAAATTGGGTTCAAATTCAAATTTCACAACTGACTACTTTTGTTACCTCTGTCAAACTCATTAGTTTTTTCATCTGTAAAATGCGATGATACTAACCAACACCTTGTTGGGGTTGCCAGGACAGACATTAATGACTTATGAAAACCACTTAAAAGAAGGACTTACTCATAGGATGTACTATATAAGATTTAGCAATAGTTATTATTGTTATTATTAAAATACTATAGCTAGAATGTTACTGAGACCCACTCTTTTCAGATGACATAACTTTAATATTCAGTTCTAAAGTATAAAAAATGTTCATGATGTAATCTGTGATATAACAATACACTCACATTTATTAATTGGTGGGATTTTAAGTATACTTATTTTCTCAAAACATCACAATTTACATAAAGGTCATATATGCATATACATATGCATATGTTACATAGAGCAAAACATATGGCAGTTAATCAGTAATTGTTTGATAATTAATATACCATGATGCTAGAAAGTTTGATTATAAAATATTCCAATTGAAAAGTGGCTAGCTTTGACTTTGGGGCTTCAGCTACCTTTAACTGAAGCAGTAAATTGAAATGATATATTTGAAAAAAAACAATTTTACTTACATGCAATATTTGTATTCTATATGAACTACTGCATATCTCCTGGAGCTTTTCTGCAGGCTTGGATAAGACCACTTTGAAAAAGTATCAGAGAAAATATTTGTAGTTTCTGATATATTTCATGTTAGCACGTGACCTTGAGAAAATCACTTCTCCTTACTGCATGCTAGTTACTTGTTTAACAACGATCAAAATATGTAATGTTTTCCTTCTTTAAATGGGGTTTTTTAAATGAACAAATATGATTATTTTGTTAAACATTGAAAAACTACTAAGTGTGGCATTGTTGTAAGATTTTGCTAAAACTCACAAGACAAATGAAAAGCATACAAAGTTTAAGGCATGCCCACATTTCTAGTCTAGGCTATAAAAACAGATGATCATATTTGAAAACAGGAAGAAGATAATAAGCAAATACTACAAACATGACTACTTATGAATTAGTATTCTATGTCATTCTTTGCCTGGTCTTGGGGAAATTCAACCATAGCCTGTGTAGGTTGGTAGTCAAGCAAAGATTCAAGAAGGACCTATGCAGTTTTGTGGAGCACTTTCCTCTCTGGTAGCCTGCCCTTCAGATTCCAGCACCTCAAAAAAAAAAAAAAAAAAAAAATTCCGTTGCCATCGAGTGGATTCCTACTCACAGTGACCCTATAGGATGGAGTAGAACTGCCCCATAGGGTTTCCAAGGAGCACCTGGTGGATTCAAACAGCCAACTTTTTGGTTAGCAGCCGTAGCTCTGAACCACTACACCACCGGGTTTCCTCTAGCACCTCAGCCTCCCTGAATCTCACTTAGTGAGATCTGTGCCCTGATATGGAAAGGGCCCCCAGGCTAAAAGCTGGGACAGTTATAGGGCTCACTTTGTTTCCGTCTCTCAGTGAACAGAGTCTTCTGCTGCCTATTGCCCAATATCTGAAAGAGACATTTCATATATTTTGTCAAGCGGTGTTATCTGTGGGATATTTGATCTAGTTCTAGCTGCTGAATAATGACAGGAATCTCAAAGTGGTTGAGAGTTTGTTTTTGTTTTTATAAGCTCCTTTTCTTTTTAAGTGGAAGAAGATAATAAATAAGTATAATAATATATATCTACTTATTTAAAGAGCTCTGGTGGTACAATAGTTAAGTGCTCGGCTGCTAACACAAACGTTGGCAGTTCAAAACCACCAGTGGCT
>NW_004444026.1:407385-409587 GCF_000243295.1 Trichechus manatus latirostris | reverse complement strand
GGTGCCATTGAGTTGGTTCCAACTCATAGTGACCCTATGAAAAACAGAACGAAACACTGCTCGGTTCGGCGCCATCCTCACAATTGTTGTTATGCTTGAGCCCATTGTTGCAGCCACTGTGTCAATCCATCTCATTTAGGGTCTTTACATGTTGAAATTACAATATATTCTGGATATAATGTTTAAAAACTATATTACTAAAATTAATTTTCTCCATTTCTTTTTACTCTTTTTAATATGGATACAAAAATTTAAAAATGCGTATGTGACTTGCATTAAATTTTCATTGGACAGCACTCCTTTAGGTCAAAGGTCTGGAAACTACGGTGCACAGGCCAAATTCAGCCTAATTTTTTTTTTTTAAATAAAACTTTAATGGAACACAATCATGTTCGTTCCTTTTGTATTGTTTATGGCTGCTTTTGTACTACAGAGGCAGAATGATTGGTTGTGACAGAGACTATATGGCCCACAAAGTGTAAATAATTTATTTTCTGTCCCTTTATAGAAAAAAGGTTGCCAACCCCAGCTCTAGATGGTAACATTTACGTAAATTGAAACTTTGTAGGGAACTATATTGAAACTATTGTTAATGAACATAAAAGTGAAGTATAAAATATGTACTGGAAGGAGACAACCAAATGCATTTCAGGGGTTACCTCTGAGAAGGGACAGTAGGAGGTGCCTAGTGAACAGGACTAGAGGTACTTCAAGGTGGAGACAAAGGTACTTGTAGGTTAAAATATGAAAGCAAAAGTTGTTTTTTTTTTACAATTACATTTTAAAATACATACATCATTCATACGAACATATATATGCATGCATACTTCTACATACATCCTACTTTATAAACTCTTTCACTTTAGGGATTTTGCCTCACATTTCTTACCTATTCATACACCTTACATATATGTATATAAAAAACTGGAACTCTGGTTCTTAGCATATGTGTATGTCCAGTTATAGCCTTAAATATATAAATTAGAAGAAAGGATGAAAATCAATGACCTAAAGATTCAACTCAGACAAAAAAATAAATAACTCAAGTGCTCAAAGAAAGTGCAGGAAGAAGGTAATAGAGTAATAAAGCAATGAAGAACATAAATTAATGATACAGAAATTATACATATACATGGGGAGCTCTGGTAGCACAATGGTTAAAGCATTCAGCTGTTAACCGAAAGGTCAACAGTTCAAGTCCACTAGTCGCTCCACAGGAGAAAGATGTGGCAGTTTTCTTCCATAGAGATTACAGCCTTGGAAACCCTATGGGGCAATTCTACTCTCTCCTATAGGATTGCTGTGAGTCGGAATCAACTCAGTGGCAACGGGTAATATACACATACATAATATAAATAGTTCTTAAATATAAATCAAACATCAAATATCCACTTTTACCTGACACCAACTATGAGGATATAACAAATCACAACTTTTTGCTTCTGTTCAGTTCTGACACCAGCTTCCCACGCAGCTCTTCTTTCTCTGAGCCTAGCACCCAGAGCTAGCTCAGATCTCACAATTTAAAAGAACACGATCCCTCCGACTGCCAAATACACCCAAGACTTCAATCTCAGCAGCAAGTTTGGGAATTCACATGATGCCCTCACTTCTGACCTGCTGGCTACAGATTCAGGGTTCCTTCTGCTTCCTCAGGATACTAGCTATAAGCCAGGGGTTTCCAGCTTCCTCTCACTTCTGATCTGCTGGCTCTTACTACTCTGTTGGGTTTGATATTTCATTGAAATGACTCATAAAACTCACAGAAAGCACTATACTTATGATTACAGCTCTGTTACAGAAAAAAAGGATACAAATGGAGAGGTGCATAGGGTGCAACATGAAGCTTCCATGTTCCAAAGGACATATTACCCTCCCATGTGTATTAATGTCTTTCACCAACAAGGAAGCCCATGGAGCTTCCATGTTCACAACCTTTATTGGCTTCATTATGTAGTCATGATTGAGGCCTCATTTTATAGGATGATTGGGGCCTTACTGCACAGGCATAATTGGTTGAATCATGCTCCCCACTTCCCTGAGGTCAGCTGATATTAACCACAGGAGGTTTTTCTGACCAGTCCAGCCCCAACAAAGGTGTTTCAATTACTCAGGAAATTACAAGGTTTTAAAATTATCTCTCGGGAAACAAGGGCAAAGACCAAATTACTTTGGGTAAAGTTAAACTCTTTACTCCATGAC
>NW_004444026.1:398586-406180 GCF_000243295.1 Trichechus manatus latirostris | reverse complement strand
CTGTTACTCAAATTAAATATTGTTCTTGAAGTACTGTCCTACATGCAAAGGGATGAAAAGGAAATGAAAGAAGTAAGAACTAGAGAAAATGTGAACACCTTCCTTTTCAGATGGCACCATTAAATGCATAAAAAATACAACAAATAAAATCTTCAGATAAACTATTAAAATCAGCAAGAAAACAGCAAGATTGCTGGATACGATTCATTTGTAAATATTGGCAACAGCTAATCAGAAAATAACAATTTTAAAAAGATACCATATCTAATGGAATTGAAAAAATAATCAAATATATCTAGGGTTAAATTAAAATGTGCTAGAAATATACAGGGAAAAAAATTAAATTAAATTCATTAAAAATCCAAAGAGTTCTATTTTATTTTTTCCAAGAGATGAAGAGTTGAATATGAACTTGAATGTGTAAATGGAAAAGGCCAAGAATAGCCTACATAATTCATTAGAAGACAAGTTATGACATCAAAGTTTATTACGAAGTAGTAATGCGGAGTGGCTAAGAGGGAGAGAAGCTGCCTGGAAGCCATATTCCGTAAATGGTGCAGGGCAATTGGATATACATATGGAAGACCACATCATGCATCATACAAAGATATTAATACTACATTCACTGCAAGTTTAAAATTAAAGAGTAAAAAATAATTATATTTCTGGAAAAAATCTTACAGTGGGCAGTAACAGTGTTCCTGAAGACAATGGAGTAAACAAAATTCTCATACACTACTGGTGAGAGCATAAAATGGTACAACACTTTTCATTTAAGTGTTTATTTGATACTTTCTGTCAGTGATGGTTCTGATAAAAAGATTTTCTAATTTGTACTGTGACATTTCTCTTTGAACTTTTAGGTTATTAAAAATTATGTTTTAAATTCTAAATAATTGTGTATTTATTGCTTAACTTTTTAATATTAATTTCCAGCTTTATTCCATTGTAATAAAATAACTTACTCTATGTCTTAGTCATCTAGTGCTGCTGTAACAGGAATACCACAAGTGGATGGCTTTAACAAAGAGAAGTTTATTATCTCACAGTCCAGTAGGTTACAAGTCCAAATTCAGGGCATCAGCTCCAGGGGAACGCTTTCTCCATCAGCTCTGGAGGAAAGTCCATGTCACCAATCTTCCTTTGGTTTGGGAGCTTCTTTGCACAAGAACCTTTGGTCCAAACGACATGTTCAGCTCCCAGCGCTACCTTATTAGTGGTATGAGGTTCCCATGTTTCTGTGCTCGCTTCTCTCTTTTATGTCTCAAAAGAGATTGCCTTAAGACACCTCAATGGTATAACTGCCGCTAATCCAGTTTATTACATCATAGTGATAGGGTTTACAACACATAAGGAAATCACATCAGATTACAAAATGGTACACAATCATATAATACTGGGAATCATGACTCAGCCAAGTTGACACATATTTTGGGGGGACACAATTCAATCCATGACACTCTATGTGATTTTAATCCTTTGAAGTTTGTTTAGGCTTACTTTATGTCCTAACGAATTCTCTATTTTGCTAAATGTTCATGTACACATAAAAATTATGTATTTTCTCCCATTTTTGAATACAGCAGTTTATATACTAGGTAAGTGATTGTCAAATGTGTTGTTCAAATGTTCTTTATTTTTAGTTGAAACCAGAAAAACTAAATCAGTTGCTGTGAAGTTGATTCCACTCATGGCTCCCCCATGTGTCCAGTTGGTTTATTATTTCATTGAGTCATTTATTCAGCTTCCATTTAATAGAATTACTGATATATTTGAGTTCACATACCATTTTATACCTTTCTATTTTTTTCCCCTGTTGTTTGTTCTTCTATCTTCCTTTTTGCCTTCTTCTGGATTAAATATTTTAAATATTTATATTTTCTCCTGTGTTATTTTGTTACTTATACATTTCTACTATTCTTTTAGTGGGTGTTCAAGAAATTACTGTGTGTGTATAGGCCTTAGTAAATCTAATATGAATTATTACATTTACTACTTATTGGACATATAAAGACCTTTAAGCACTTTATCTTCATTAACCATATTTTGACCTCTGTATTATTACTAGCAAGTAATTTAACTTTTCCTGTATTTTAAATATCATAAGATATTATTATTACTTTTTTCCTATACCACCAAAATCCACTTAGATGCCTATGCATTTCTTTTTTATATTGTTTCTCATTTCTTCCTACATTTCTGAGCTTTTGTGTAGGATAATTTTCCTTCTATCTGCAGAATTATCTTTATTGCTTTGTGGTTGTTGTTTTGAGCTGTTGGTGCTAAACTCTCTTATTTTTTGTCTGAAAATCTAGCATGAAAGTTTTTGTGAGATAAATTTTTGTTTTAGATTGGTAGAATGGTAGATACAGTGTGTTACTGTTTGAAAATATAATCCCTTTTTTCTGTTGAAAAGTCAGCTAGCTACTCAGTTATATTTTTGCTGCTACGTATGTAGGTATTGAATTTTTTTTTTTAGTCACTTTTAGGGTTTTTTTTTTTTTTGTACTTTCACTATGATATGTCTTATTGTGTTTATATTTATCATGGTAGTGCTTCTTGATTTTGTTCCTTAATGTGTTTTATAATATTTGGAAAATTATTAGCCATTATGTCTTCAAAAATTTCAAAGATTCTATAGAAGAATCCTGATCAAAAAGGGGAAAATTTAAGACAGAATTTCAAAATTTCAAGAACTCCAGACTTTCTGGAGCCATGGAGGGTGGATGAATCCCTGAAACTATTGCCCTGAGATAATCTTTAAATCTTAAATCAAATATATCCCCTGAAGTCTTCTTAAAACCTTAAAACTTCTTTAAACAATAGTTTAGCTTAATTAGTAAAAAATGTCTACCTTGAGCATTATGCTCTTTTAAGAACTAGCTATATGAAATCAAATTGATGAGAGCAACTTAAAGATGATATAGGAACCTTGGGGGCAGTGAGTTTAAGGAAACTTAGGGGACAGTAAGTTTATGTTATTGGGGGAGGAACAACTTAGAAAAGGAGAGCAAGAATGGTTGAAGTATGTAATCCATGGCTCTGAATTTTACAAGTAGAAACTTGAATTGGTGTATGTTTTGCTGTGTATATTCTCAACAACAACAACAACAAAATAATTTTTTTTTTAATTGCATCTGGCTGGTGTTCTTTCTCTTACACATGCAGATGGAACAGGAAAGTTTTTATATATACTATTGTTGAGCCCTGGTAGTGCAGTGGTTAAGAGCTCAGCTTCTAACCAAAAGGTTGGCAGTTCAAATCCACCAGCCACTTCTTGGAGACCCTATGAGGCAGTTCTACTCTGTTCTGTAGAGTCACTGTGAGTCAGAATCGACCTGACCGCAATGGGTATTGTAGAGGATAATGACAAATACCGATACACTGCCTGGCTGAGCTCTCATTGGTTCCCAGGGAAAATTGGGACAGGCTGTAGACAACAGAGTCATCAGAGCAGAGGGGTAATGTGTTCTAACCTTCTCTGAGCTCCTTACATTAATAAACATGCAATATATTTATTCAGTTAAAAATTGTTGTTGTTGTTAGCTGCCGTCCGGTTGGTTCTGACTCACAGCGACCCTATATGCAACAGAATGAAACGCTGCCTGGTCCTGGGCCATCCTCACAACTATTGTTATGCTTGAGCCCATTGTTACAGCCACTGTGTCAATACATCTCGTTGAGGGTCTTCCTTTGTTTCACTGACCTCTACTTTACCAAGCATGATGTGCTTCTCTAGGACTGGGCCCTCCTGATAACATGTCCAAAGTATGTGAGACAAAGTTTTGCCATCTTTGCTTCTAAGGAGCATTCTGGTTGTTCTTCTTCCAAGACAGATTTGTTCATTCCCCTGGCAGTCCATGGCATATTCCATATTCTTCACCAACACCATAAAGTTAAAAATTACTAAGTAACTATTACATACTAGATGCTATACCAGTTGCTGAATATAAATCATTGGCTTCACATTTATCTTCTATTCTCTTCAATCTTAGTTTTTGAGGGGAAATTACAGTACCTAAGTAATTACAGATGTTATGAATGTTAGAAAATCAGAAGGACAGGGTTTTATGTGAACGCAATACAAGTGTCTAAACATAATCTAAGAGTGGGGCAGGTCTCTCTCAAGCAATAAATTCAAGCTGTGACTAAAATAATGAGTGGGATTTATCCACAAGAAAAGGCATATGAAATGAAAGAAGGGGACATTCTGGGAAATTGGAAGAGCATGAAATCAGGTAATAATACATAGTTATTAACATGTTTAGTTAGAGTTGGTATTTATTTCATGACAATGCCCACAGATTAAGTATTTTGCAATTCAGTGAATACATTATTTTGTTCACAGTGATTGCTTTTGATGTTTCTTTCTTTAGAAATAGTATTTGTTATTTTTCCATTATCAAAAAAATAATGATTTTCTTTTCTTGATGTATTTGTAGTAATCTACGTTGTGGAAAATTAATGTGTATATATACAAGTAAATTTCCATTTTCAAAAGAAGATGCTGCTGTCCTTTATGCCAGTGTAGAAGGAGACATATGTGTTAGCCTGTATTATCCATCCAGACATAAAAATTACAGCCATATATGGGTACCAAGTGGAACCATTTGTGGTGATAATAAGGTAGAGAGCTTTATTTTCCTCAATGTAAAAAGCCCTAAACTCTATTTCTCTGTTTTTGATTATGATGATTTAAAATTATTTCTTCCTTATAAAAGTATATGTTCAACATAGACAACTTAAAAATAATGAAAATCTAAATAAGAAAATAATAATCATCTGTAATTACATACAGGGGTTGACATGGTTAATATTTCCATGAATATCTAGTATTTTTTCTGGTGAAATTTGTGTATAACTGCTCATTAAGAATCATACTTTACATGTATTTTGTATCTGCATAATAACATCGTATTTCATAGAAAGAATTCCATAGGTGGTGAAATATGTGATTGCATGACTTTTTAAGATAAGAATTACAAATAATATATGTTCATTAAAGCAATGTAAATGATGGCAAAAATGCAAGGAAGAAACCAAACATCTCTTCAAATCACATAGTAATGTGATGTTAACATTTTTATGAACATCCTTGAAAGTAACTGTATGAATATATAGGAATAAACACATAAACATATTTACATAACTTTGTAAAAACTTTATATAAATGGATTCACACTAAACATGCAGTGTTGTTATTTCTATTGTTAGTGAACCATTCTATATGAAAAAACATGGCTGTGGACCATCATTTTCTGCCTATCAAGGTATATATCTCTATATCTATCCATCCATCTATCATTTTTCCCCAAATCTGCACACAAATATGCAGTCACTTTTAACACTTTAACATTTCCGTAATTTTCATTTTGCCAAATACTTAGTATAATCAAGAGCGAAGGCTACGATTTCAAAGTCCATTATCATTTCTACACAGCGTAATCTTATCTTGAGAATTAAGAATTGAAACTTGTCTGCAGTTAACAAAAACCACCAACTGGCTTAACTAGTTTAAGGCCCTCCCTTTCACACCAACATCATCGAAATAGTTCTAGAGATTAGCAGTCCAGTGTAGTTGCAGTTGCTCCATTATGTAATCAGTAACCCAGACTCTGCTGAGCTTTTAGCTTTAGATTCTGGACAAGTATCCTCTCAATTTTATGAAACTTCTAGATGTCCATGCATTATGTCTACGATAAGTCAGAAAGACCAGAAACGGCTAAATAATAAAAAGGAATCAAGCCAGTTCTATCCCTACAGTTGGTGAACAAGATGAAATTAATCAGGCACTGATGCTCTGCCACAATATTCTGAGCATGACCAAGATGTTGCTCTATTAAAAGGACATCTATTTCAGAAGCCAGCTAAAAAAAATAATCAGCCCATGGTGACATTGGAAAAGTTTGTTACAGTTGTCCATGGTGAAGCCAGTCTATCTACGGAGATAGAGTGACTAAGAAGGTACAGGCTGGTCCAAGTGGTGGCTATAAAATAGTGTCTTCAGATTTATCAGCTTCTTCCCATATGTTTGCACATGGTGGAGTTCAAGCTAACTGCAGCAGACTTATTGCTTCAAAATCTTATATGTATTCTTCAAATTAGAGATTTTTACTTATAAATGTAATTACCAATATGAAGGAATTAAAAGATCCATCTTGCAAGTTGTTTTGTGTTTTCTTTGTTCCTTTTTCTAATTTTTTGGCCTCTTTTTGGATTGAATAATTTTTATGATTTTATCTTCACTATTGGCTTATCTCTTAAAAAAAAGAAAATGTAGTGATGTCCCCAGGTTTTACAACATACACTTTTAACTAATGACATCCTTCAGGTAAGATTATGCAATCTAATGTGTAGTATAAGAATCTTACAACATTTTGCTCCCAACTCCTCCTATCTTTTGTGCTACTGTTGTCATGCATTTTAATTTAGCATTTGCTATAAACTCATAATATGTTATTGTTTTTGCTTTAGACAGTAATTTATCTCTTATTGTGATTAAACCCTGGTGTTGCAGTGGTTAAGCATTTGGCTGCTAATAAAAAAAGGTCGGCAGATCAAATCCACCAGCCTCTCCTTGGAAACCTCATGGGGCAGTTCTGCTCTGTCCTATAGGGTCACTATGAGTTGGAATCAACTCGACGGCAATGGGTTTGGTTTTGGTTTTTTGATTAAAATAAGGAAAAATGTCCTTTAAATTCACCTTCATTCAAAAATTTCTGGAGATCTTCATTTCTGTGTTTAGATCCAAGTTATTATCTGCTTTCATATTCTTCCTGCCTGAAGAACTTTAAGTTTCTTTGTAGTGCAAGACTGTTGGTAATGAATTCTCACAGGTTTTGTTTGTCTGAAAAAATATTTTATGTATTTTTCAGTTTTGGAAATCTATTTTCATTCAGTATAAAATTCTGGACTCCCAGTTTTTTCCAGCACTTTAAAAATGTCAGTCAACTGAGTTTTGGTTTGTGTAATTTCTAACAAGAATTCTTTATAATCCTAATTTTTGTTCCTTTCTGTGTAATAATATTCTTTTTTCTTTAGCCTTCAAGGTTTTCTCTATCATAGAGTTCAGCAGTTTTTAATATGATGATGTACCTATCTTCCTTGTAAATATATTTTTTTCCTGAGTTTATTGTTTCTCTGGTTTGATGCATTTCATTACTTATGAAAAAAATTTGGATGTTGTCTCTTCAAATATTTTTTCTCTTCTTTTCCGCTGTCTTCCTCTTCCTTGGCCTCTCCCTCTCCCTCTGTCTCTCTCTCCTCTCTCCCCTCTATCTCCATCCTATTGCACATATGTTAGTATGATATTGTCTCAACGCTCTTGGATTCTTTTCTCTCTGTCTCTTTCCATACGTGTGTGTTTTTCTCTCTGTATTTCATTTGCATAATTTCTGTTGACCACTATTTGATTTCCCTGATTCTTTCATTGCCTATGTCAAGTCTATAGATAAGCCTGTTGAAGGCATTCTTCATCTCTTTTAGGTTATCATTTTTATTTTTTAAAAATTTCTTGTTTTTTTATTTGACTCTTTCTTATAGTCTCTGCTGAAATTATCTGTTCATGGATATTTTCCATTTTTTCAATTAGTGT
>NW_004444026.1:396504-398281 GCF_000243295.1 Trichechus manatus latirostris | reverse complement strand
ACCATCCTTGCTTCTAAGGAACATTCTGGCTGTACTTCTTCCAAGACAGATTTGTTCTTTCTTCTGGCAGTCCATGGTATATTCAATATTCTTTACCAACACCATAATTTAAGGCATCAATTCTTCTTTGGTCTTTCTTATTTATTGTCCAGATTTCTGACGTATATGAAGCCATTGAAAATATCATGGTTTGGGCCAGTTGCACCTTAGTCCTCAAAGTGACATCTTGGTTTTTTAACACTTCAAAGAGATATTTTGCAGCAGATCTGCCCAGTGCAATACACCGTTTGATTTCTTTACTGCTGCTTCCATGGGCATTGATTGTGGATCCAAGTACAATGAAATCCTCGACAACTTCAATATTTTGTCCATTTATTATGATGTTGCTTGTTGGTCCAATTGTGAGGATTTTTGTTTTCTTTATGTTGAGGTGTAATCTATTCTGAAGGCTATAGTCTTCGATCTTCATTAATAAGTGCTTCACGTCCTCTTTGATTTCTGCAAGCAAGATTGTATCATCCGCATATAACAGGTTGTTAATGAGACTTCCTCCAATCCTGATGCCCCATTCTTCTTCATATAGTCGCTTCTTAGATTATTTGCTTAGCATACAGATTGAATAAATATCGTGAAAGGATATAACCCTGATGCACACCTTTCCTGATTTTAAACCATGCAGCATCTCCTTGTTCTGTTTGAATGACTACCTCTTGGTCTATGTACAGGTTTCTTATGAGTACAATTAAGTGTTCTGGAATTTCCATTCTTCGCAATGTTATTCATAATTTGTTATGATCCGCACAGTCAAATGCCTTTGCATAGTCAATAAAATACAGGTAAACATCTTTTCGGTATTCTCTGCTTGCAGCCAAGATCCATCTAACATCAGCAGTGATATCCCTCCTCTTCTGAATCCTGATTGAATTTCTGGCAGTTCCCTGTCGATGTATTGCTGCAATCATTTTATATATATATATATATGTGCATATATATATATGTATATAAAACCAAACTCAGTGTTGTCAATTCAAGTCAGCTCCAACTCATAGCAACCCCATAAGGTTTCCAAATCTGTAAATATTTACAGAAGCAGACTGCTACATCTTTCTCCCAGGGAGCTGCTGGTGGATTCAAACTGCCAATGTTTTTGGTTAACAGTCAAATGCTTACCCACTGTGCCACCAGGGCTCCTTATATGTATATGGCTCCATTATATATATATATGTATATATATAGCAGACGATTCCAATGTTTGAAGTAGCAGAAAAGGAATTATATTTATAATGTTTAGCATACTGTATTATTATATACATATAATTCCTTTTCTGCTACTTCAAACATTAGAATCATCTCTGAGTCTGAGATGTTGATTTTTTTTTCCTTTGGCTTTTTTGTATGTCTCATGATTTATCTTTGAAAAGTTGGATAGTAGACAAAGATAGTGTTTATGCCTGATACGTCATTAGTGTGAGTTGTTGACTTAATATAGTCAAGTTGATTTTGTTGTTGTTGTTATAGTTACCATCAATGCCCCACTAGCTTCAAATTCCATAAACATGATCTTGTGTTTAAGGTGGGGACTGGTTTTCCCTAATGTCTGTGCTCTCACTTCAGCTTTTAGCTTTCCCTTTTCTCCTACACTTTCAAGAGGTCTGTCTCTATGCTCTTGCTCCTCACCAAGTAGTAGACTGCTGTTCCTTGTTTCTTGGTTCTTGCTAGCCTTGCAAAGTTGTGGGCAGAGGGAGGGGAGAATTATCTATTGTCCCCATCTAGCCTC
>NW_004444026.1:393891-395001 GCF_000243295.1 Trichechus manatus latirostris | reverse complement strand
CCATAAAACAAAACAAGACTAATGGGGCACAACAGTCCAGAGACAAGGACTAGAAGGCAGGAAGGGACAGGAAAGCTGGTAATAGGGAACCTAAGGTTGAGAAAGGAGAGTGTTGACATGTTGTGGGGTTGTTAACCGTGGTCATAAAACAATATGTGTACTAACTGTTTAATAAGAAACTATCTGTTCTGTAAACCGTCATCTAAAGTACAATATAAATAAATAAATAAATAAAGTTTTCAGTTGTGATGTGGTCCGATGAATCTGTTATTCTCTTTTGTAAATTTTGCTTTGGGTGCCATATCTAAGAAACCATAGCTTAATCCAACATCACGAAGATTTAATTCTATTATTCCTTCTAAGAGTTTTATAATTTTAGCACATATGCTGGCATTCCATTAAGAGTTCATTTTTGTATATGGTGTGAAGGTGGGGTCCAATTTCGTTCTTTTTAATGTAGGTAACCAGTTGTTGAAGCGCTGTTTGTTAAAAGCAATAGTCTTCTCCACTGAATTGTCTTGACCCTCTTGTTGTTAATCATTTGAGCATAAATATAAGAGTTTATTTCTGGACTCCCAATTCTAATCCATAGGTCTTTATGCCTATTCTTATGCCAGTATCAGAAACCCTGGTGGAGTAGTTGTTAAGTGCTCTGACTGCTAACCAAAAAGTCGGCAGTTCAAATCCACAGGCCCTCTTTGGAAACTGTATGGGGCAGTTCTGCTCTGTCCGATGGGGTCTCTATGAGTCAGAATCAACTCGAGGGCAACGGATTTTTTTTTTTTTTTTAATGCCAGTATCACACTGTCTCGACTACTGTAGTTTGTATTAAATTTTGCTATCAGGGAGGATGAGTCTCCAACTTTGTTCTTCTTTTCAAAGGCTGTTTTGCCTATTCCAGATCCCTTTTATTTTTTATAAGTAATTTAGAGTCATCTTGTCAAATGTTGCAACATAAATAAATAAATAACACAGCAGGGATTTCTATAGAAATTATTTTGAAGTTGTAGATTTGGATACTGTTGTCATCTTAACAATATTCAATATTTCAACCCATGAACACAGAATATCTTTCTATTCATTGTGCCTTCTTTAATTTCTTTCAGTAAT
>NW_004444026.1:385813-392513 GCF_000243295.1 Trichechus manatus latirostris | reverse complement strand
TTATGATTTCCTCTTTCATCCATATTTTATTTTTTGGAATTGTGCTGTTTAAACTTTACAAGAGTTTAGAGATTTTCTTGTTATCCTATTAATGATTTCTAGTTTGATTCAATTGTGGTCGGCAGAAAAAAGTCTTTAGGATTTCAGTTTCTTCAAATTTGATGAGGTCTGTTTTATGGCCAAGAGTATGGGCTATCTTGATAAATGTGTCATGAGCACTTGAAAAAAATATGTATTCTTTTATTCTTGGGTGGGGTAGTTTATCTATGCCAATTAGATCCTGTTGGTTGATTGTGCTGTTCAGTGCTTTTATATTCTCGTTGATTTTCTTTCTAGTAATTTTATCATTCACAGAGCGGGGCATGTTGAAGTTCCCAACTATAATTGTGGAGATACTTATTTCTCCTCTCAGCACTCTCAATTTTTGCTGTATGTATTTGAGCCTCTTTTGTTTGGTGTGTACATGCTTAGAATTTATATGTCTTCTTGACGGATTGACCCTTTGTTTATTATATAATGCCTCCCTATGTCTCTAGTAATTTTTTTCTATGATGACTTCACCACCGAATATTCATACAGCCACTCTTGCCCTTTTTTTGGTGTTTGCATTGTGCATACTTTCCATACTTTTACTTTCACCGTACCTTTGTCTTTAATTTGAAGTAAATTTCTTGCGCGCAGCATACAGTTGGGTCATTTTTTTTTCTTTAATCACTCTGCTAATGCCTGCCTTTTAAATAGTATGTGAGGACCATTTGTGGCTAATGGGAATACTGATGTGTTACAACTTAAACCTGCCATTTTATTATTTGTTTTGTTTGTTTCCTTTGTCTCTTGTTCGTCTGCATCTTTTTTCCACCCTACTTGTGGGTTATGTAACTTTTTTCTAAATTCCATATTGATTTATTCATAATGGTTTTGAATATATCTCTTTATATAGTTTTCTTAGTGGTGGCTCTGGGTATTACAATGTGTATACATGTATTATAATACACTTACGTGATATAGGTATTACAATACACCTACATCAGGTTCGGGTTACCTTGTTATATTGGGCAGGGGTTCATAAGACATCTTGTTACTATATCGTTTCTGTAATCCTACGGTCTTGAACCAGTTCATATTTCTTTTTCCAACAATCACGGTTTTCCTTTGTTTACCTCTTTTTTTGTTATTTCCAGAGATTACATTTGTACATTATGGGGAAGAGCATGAAAAATTGATTCTAAGCCCATATTTTCTGGGCCAGAATTCACAGATTCCTGTGTTATGTTTTCATAATACTCTCAATTTTCTTCATCATATTAATCACCTTGTGTGTACATGCATATGTTTTTGTGCGTGTTTATTTATATGTATTTTTAATTTTTTGTGTCTGTAATACCTTCCATCCTGTAAGCTTTATGAGGTTTAGGAGCATGTCAGTTTTGTTCAAACATGTAAATTCATTGCATAGTCCAGTTATGTGATCCTCCAGTAGCACTCAATTTATATCTCTTTAATAAATTCCTTATTACTCATTATAAAACATAACTCATTTATTAATCTATAAATTCCAAGAATTGTACCAATTAAATTATTTTGGCTTAACTCTTTTTTTAGATTTGTATGGAGGGCATGTGTGTGGAAGACAATCTTTTGCCTATAGAATGTACCTCTAGAAAGTGCAATCTTCGGGGAGTAAG
The DNA here is from genome assembly GCF_000243295.1 of Trichechus manatus latirostris. Lineage (NCBI taxonomy): Eukaryota > Metazoa > Chordata > Mammalia > Sirenia > Trichechidae > Trichechus > Trichechus manatus. Next base: position 390,828 of record NW_004444026.1, on the reverse strand, counting down.
TACCAGTAATTATGACATAAAAATGGAAAGCAGTCACACTTATTCCAGAAACACACACATATACACACAAAGACACACCCTCACAAAATTTGAATTATCATACTTATATGTTAGTCGTATAATGCCAGCTGAAGTTACATGATCTTTGCTACTTATAAAGTGACATTTCTTCTGGTTTCAGAGGTGCAATAATAGAAGAAACTGCCACTGTGAGGATCGCTATTTGCCTCCAGATTGTTTAACTATATCTAACACATGGCCTGGAGGGAGTGTTGACAGTGGCAATTTTCCTCCTAACCCTCGTGAGTATTAATAACAAATGGAAAGCTAAATTGAAATCCACCTTAAAATTATCAAATGAAATAAGACAAATACTATTTTTTATCATCATAGCTTTAGATTTGTTTTGATTTAATATGATAAACCAAAAATGTCCATTTATTGTTTAGTAAACTTCTAGAGAAGAACAGATTGCTGATCCATATGATTACACTAGTCTTCTTGTTCTTGCTTTGTCCCTTTATTTTTTTTCTGCCCAGTACCAGAGGGCAGATTTCAAGTAGTGTAAAAGTGGAACAGAATGTGAAAAGGAGGAAGAAACCACCTTAGGTGTTATTCTGTCAAGATAGTTGTGTATGAAGGAAAGGAAATGAGGGAGTCTAGGTAGTGATGAGGAAGAAGAGCATGGAAGATGATCAAGAGAAAGATAATCAAAAGAATTTTTTTAAGTTGGAACATATTTGCGTCATTAGGAGATAGAGCCAATATAACGGCATATATTAAAGTTGAGAGAAGCGGGATGATATATGAAGGAAGTTTCTTAACAAAAAGCATATTTCAAATTAGTAGGTAATGCTAAATAGATTTTCAAAATGCTTGTACACAATTTTTCCTCTCACTAGGCCTCTTAAACATACTCTGCAGTATGAGGTAAATGAAAAATACAAGACAGAAACAATGAGACCAAATATTTTCATGTTTATAATGCATATGCATGTCATAAACCCATCTATTATAAACCAAAAACCCATTAACCCATTGCTGTTGGGTGGATTTCTACTCATAGCGACCCTGTAAGACTGAGTGGAACTGCCCCATAGGGCTTCCAAGGAGCGGCCAGTGGATTCGAACTACTGACTTTTTTGGTTAGCAGCCTAAGCATTTAACCACTACACCAGAAGGTAAATAAATAAGTTATATTTGTATATAACAAAAATTTAATGATAAAATTTAATTAGATAAGAATGAAAATCCAAAGCACTTATACTTTCTCCAGAAAGTACCAAATACCTAAGGAACAGATCAAGTGAAGGATGGGCAAGTCATCTGAACTGAGCACTGTTTCAAGTCCTTATGAAATATTTCTACATCTTCCTTTGAGAAGCGTATATTCAAGTTTGTTGCCAGTTTTTATACTGTTGATTGTCTTTTTATTATTATTTTGTAGAAGCTCTTATATATTCTGGGAGATGTAGAAATATCTAGTAAACACATGAAAAGGTGATAAATATCATGAATAATCAAGCAAACGTAAATTTATAAGATACCACTTCCCACTAGAACAGTGAAAATTTTAAAAGTATAATAATGCCAAATATTTGCAAGGAAGTGTGTAATTGCAACTCCTGTAACAATAGGAATGGTAGAGTCTCCATAAAAGAGCAAGGAAAGGAGCTTCATAATTGATGTCTTTGAATTGTGGTGTTGGCGAAGAATACTGAATATTCCATGAGCTGCCAGAAGAACTAACAAGTCTGTCCTGGGACAAATACAGCCAGAGTGCTCCTTGGCTGTGAGGATGGTGAGACATTGTCTCACATATTCTGGACACATTATGAAGGGACAAGTCTTTGGAGAAGGACATCATGCTTGGTAAAGTAGAGGGTCAGTGAAAAAGAGGAAGATCCTCAACAAGATGGACTGACACAGTGGCTTCAACAATGGGCTCCAGCATAACAACAGTTTTGTGGATGGCGCAGAACTGGGCAATGCTTCATTCTGTTGTACATGGGTCGCTATGAGTCTGAACCGACTTGACAGCACCTAACTACAACATCAGTCTTAACTTGATAACTTATCAAGTTGATAAGTGATCAACAGTCCTAACTTTACAGATAGGTTTGTCCCTACATCACATGTGTATTTATGACCTGATCCTTCTCATACATCATTATATGGTTATAAAGCAGTTCAAAATATAAGCATATTTATTGAATAATCATAATGAAGTATATTAAGGTCTTTAATATGTTACTATTAATTACTCCTAATATTTCATGTTTTCTTTCCTAGAAATTCGCTACATTGAGAACGTCCTCCCCTCCAAAACTATAAAATGGTCAATTTTATCTCCTGTTATTTTATCTATTCTTCTCTGTGCACTGATCATTGTATTTGTACAACTCACTCCCCTAAGAAAAAGATGTAGACCTGCAAAATCTACAAGTGATGAGTACATAGAATTGTTTTAATTTTAGGTTTTAATTGTAAGATTTTTAAAAGTTACATCTACCAATTAACTGACAGTTAATATTATGGTATGATTAGTAATATTAATTCAGATTTCAATTTTGTCTTTAAATGCAGGTTTATTACTTTGTATATCAATAATTAATAGAAAGGGAAGACTATTAGAAAGATCAATGTTTTTAACTTTATAGCAACTTGTATTTCTTAAGGATGAAATCAAACACAACATAATTACTATTTGAATGTGTTCTATTTTGTTTGATTGTTCTATCTATTATGATTATTATATTATTGTACTTTTAAATTTTTATATAGTTCAAAAGTCATCTGTATATACAATTTTGTTGACATTTCATGAAAAGCCAGGAGAGTTTTTTAATCTCTTGTGCAGTTAAAGAAGATCATGAGAAAAGATTAAGAGTCCTTTTCTTAGACCCACAATTAATCAGAGATGACATGAGATAAAATTTAAATAATAATATGTGACTGAAAATCTGCAGTGATAATCAAAACTCAGTTGCAGATAATAGAATGCAATTAGTTTCTCAAAAATTGAATATGAAAATTATAGAGATGCCTTAAGAAATAAAATAAATAAATTTGTTTATGAAAATTTCTATGTAATTGTTTCTATTAGTGAATTTCTTAAGTTTCTCCTATCATTAAAAACGACTTGTGCTTTATGAACATACTTCATAAAATTAAGCAGAGACTATTCTTTAAATAAGAGTATATTTAATGGCATAATTTTTGACAAAGAGATGATATACCACTCAGCATAGATAATTATTGAAGTACAGGAAATACCTGAGTATATTAAATGTAATTCTTTGTTTTAGACATTTTTTATTGTGGAAAAAACGATACTGAGAGTCTTCAGAAATAAAGTGGCTGATTTATTGATGGCAATAGAAATATTTAGGAGAGATGAAAAGTGATAAAAATTAGAAAATCTAAGAAAACTATCAATTCAAAATATATTGAGTGTTTAAAATGTTTTAATTATTGTGTTTGCTTATCTTGGTAATGCAAAGAGGTGCATTGAAGGTATTGGTCAGCAGAGGTGGTATTTCAGTGTTCTTGGCTAGCAAGAGGTGGTATATAAAATCATTAAGAAAATGTTTCTATTTTCTTCATCATATTTTTCTATATGTGTATTTAGACAACATGAAAATGAGGATGTATCCCAAGAGTAGTCTGTAAAAACAAAGAAATCGAATTATTAAAGTAAGTTTAAAATATTTTAATTATGAAGGAAAATGTGCACTGTATTCATGCATTATTTACCCCTTCTTTATATATTAAATAATCTGGATGTACTGATATTATTTATGAAAGAATGATAGTAAGTGAAAATATAAACTATTTCAATGGGCTTGATGAGCCTATAACATTTCAATCTTACATGAGATACATATTCAACTAGTTTCTACTGTGATACTTTTGTTATTCTAAAATAACTTAATTCTTTTGATCCTTACAAAATGTCTCATAATGAATAAGCCACACGATAGCTGTCCCCTTCACATTACTTTTATGTCTTTCACTTCTTTGAAAGGGTAAATCCTATTATAAATTCAGAGGCATGTTACATGTGTCAGTGACTGAAAATTTAACTTATTCAGACAGATGAAGTTTCTCTCTTTATTCTTATTTCCAGAACAATGAGCTAAAATGGACAGAAGCACTAAAAAAACGTTGGCTCTGGAATCTGGACTTTGTATTTTAATTTGACATGCAAAGCCACTAGTTTTTTGTTTTTTTTTTAAATCTTGACCATTAATTTTTTTAAGATAATTTACTTGTAACATAAATAGTCTAAAAAATACAATAAACAAATAAATGATATATGTTTAAGAGCTCTCTTTATGTGTATATACATGCTTATGTTTCTGAATATAAATATATCATATGTTATATCCATATATATCATATATATCCTGATCATTGAAGGTTTTTACACTCAGAATATTAGCTGAAGGAATTCAATAATATATACAATAGTAAAAAAAAAAAAAGTAAATTGTTTAGTAATAGTAAAAATATGATTTAAAAGGCTGCTGTTACATTTTAAATTTTCGATGATACTTGTTATGAATAGTCTAACGACCCATATATAATTAAAAACAAAGATGACCAGACTGTGAAAAAAGAAACTCTCAACTACATGCTTCTTACAAAAGAAAGGATACAGATAGTTTAATCTTAAAAAGATGGAAAGATACGCACTGTGCAAACATTCTTCAATAAAAATCATGTGTAACTATTAAAAGAAAAGAAAGCATTACTTGAGATAAAGATTTATATTTCGTAATAGAGAATATAAATCTAATATCTACTAATAGCAAATATTTAAACACTTAAACAATATAACATCAAAATAGATAAAGCTCTTACATTTGACCCATTTTTTAATAATTTTTGAGTATGGTGTGCAGTAAGGGTCTAACGTTATGCTTTTGCACGTAGCTGTCCAGTTGTTGAAAAGGTGTTCTTTCCCCTACTGAAAGGTTTGCCACGCTTATTAAAAGTTAATTGACTATAGA
>NW_004444026.1:383033-385713 GCF_000243295.1 Trichechus manatus latirostris | reverse complement strand
GTATAGGTTTATTTCTAGTCTCTCAGCTCTGTTTCTATCCTTATGCCACCACCCCAATGTCTGATTACTGTTGTTTTGAAGTAGGTTTTAGTATCGGGGAATGTAAATTGTCCAATCTGTTCTTTCTTTTCAAGATTGTTTTGGCTCTTCTGTGTCCCTTGCAATTCTTTGTGAAATTTAACATCAGTTTTTCCATTTCTGCCAAAAAAAAAAAAAAAAGGCCTAGGTATTTCCAAAGGGACTGTATTGAATCTGTAGATTACTCTGGGTGCCTTGCGACCTGTTTTTTTAATTTAGTTTTTATTGCGGTAAATATATACGTAACAAAATATTTTCCATTTCAACAACCTTCACATGTACAATTCTGTGACAATAATTATGTGAATCATCTTGTTCCCCCATCACCCTTATCAGTCCCCAAATTTTTCCATTATCATTAACAAAAGCACAGCGTCTTCGAAGCATCATGTCTGTCATTCTCCATCCCTCTCGCCCACCCCTGGTCACCACTAATTAAATTTGGTTTCTATACATTTGCCTATTCTAGATGTTTCATATAAGTGGGATCATATAATTTTCGTCCTTTTATGACTGACGTATGTCACAGAAAAATATTTTCAAGGTTCATCTATGTTGTATGTGACATGCATCAGGACTTCATTTCTCTTTATGGCTGAGTAATAATCCATTGCAAGTATGCACCACATTTTATTTATCCATTCATCTGTTGATGGATATTTAGGCTGTTTCCACCTTTGGCTATTGTGAATAGTGCTGCAAAGAACATTGTTGTACAAATATCTGTTTGCATTCCTGCTTTCAATTCTTTTGAGTATAGACCTCGAAGTGAAATTGCTGGACCATATGTAATTCATACTTAAATTTTTGAGTAATCACCAAACTGTATTTCACAGCAGCTGTACCATTTTAAAATCCCACCAGTGATCGATAAGGGTTCCTATTTCTCCACATCCTCAACAACATCTGTTGTTTTCTATTTTTTTAATCATTGGCATCCTAGTGGATGTGAACTGGTATCTCATTGTGTTTTTGATTTGCGTTTCTCTAATGACTATTAATGTTGACTATTTTTTCTTGTGCTTGTCTGCCGTTTCTATTTCTTCTTTGGTAAAATGTCTACTCAAGTCCTTTAACCATCTTCTGACTGGGTTGTATGTGTTTTGGTTGTTAAGTTGTAGGAGTTTTTTGTATATTCTGGAAACTAAACCTTTATCCGATACACGGTTTCCAAAAATTTTCTCCCAATGTGTAGGTTGTCTCTTCACTTTGTTTATAAAGTCCTTTGATTAATATAAGTTTTTTATTTTGATGAAGTCCCATCTACCTATTTTGTCTTTTGTTGTTTGCACATTTGGTGTCATATCTAAGAATCTATTGTTAAAAGCTAAGTCCCAAAGCATTACCCCTATTTTTCCTCTAAGATTTTTATGAGTTCAGTTCTTACATTTAGGTCTTTGATCCATTTTGAGTTAGTTTTTGTTTATGGTATGAAGTATTGGTCCAGGGTCATTCTTGGCTTCTGGAAATCCGGTTATCCCAGCATTATTTTTTAAAGAGGTTATTCTTTCCCCGTTGGGTGCACTTAAACCCTTGTCAAAAATCAGTTGACCATAGAGATACAGGTTGATACCTTGATTCTCACTTCTACTCATTGGTCTTTGTGACATTGGATTAGGCAATGGTTTCTTAAATATGACACCAAAAGCAAAAATGACAAAAGAAAAAAAAAATTCGATTTCAACAAAATTAAAACCTTTTCTGCATCAAAAGACATTATTGAGAAAGCGAAAAAAAGAAAAAAAACAACCCACATAATGGGATAAAATATGTGTAAATATGCATCTAATAAGAAACTTTTGTTCAGAATGGATAAAGGAGTCTCATACATTAATAAATTTAAAAAAGATAAACAGATTTATAAATGGTCTAGGCACTTAAATAGACATTTCTCCAAAGAAGCCATAGAATGGACAATAAGCACATAAAAAATACTCTATTGTTAGTTATTAGGGAAATTCAAATCAAATCTATAATGAGATACTACTTTCCACCTACTATAATCAACAGATAGACAATAACAAGTGTTGGTGAGGATGCGGAGCAATTGGAACTTTCATACATTTCTGATGAGAATATAAAATAGTGTAGCCACTTTGGAAAACAGTTTTTTAGTTCCTTAAAATATCAAACATAGATTACTATATGACCCAGCTATTCTACTCCTAGGTATGTATACCCAAGATAAATGAAAACATACATGTGCACGAAAACTTGCATAGGAATGCTCTTAACGGCATTATCCATACTAGCCAAAAAGGTGGAAAAAATCCAAATGTTCATCAACTGATCAATAAATACAATGATAGAATATAATACAATAGAATATTATTTGACAATTAAATGGAACAAAATACTGGTAAGTGTTACAACATGGATGGACCTTGAAATAGTATGCTATGTGAAAGTAGCAAGTCAAAAGGCCACATATTGTACGTTTCCATTTATATGACATGTGCAGAATAGGCAAATCCACAGGGACAGAAAGCAGATTAGTGGCTGCTTAGAAGTCATGGTATTGGGGAGGGGGTAGAGAATGGGGAGTTACTTCTAACAGGCATAGGGGTTTTATTGGGGGATGACAGAGATGTTCTAAACTTTG
>NW_004444026.1:368277-382680 GCF_000243295.1 Trichechus manatus latirostris | reverse complement strand
CTTTCCTGTCTTTTAAGGTTCAGATTGGAAAAAGCAATATATAGTCTAGTTTCTTTGTGGTCCTACAGCCCTAATCATCCCTTTGAGCTACAAGTCTCTGTGAGTGATGCTTTCCTGATTCTATCTACTGGAAAAGGGAGGCAGCCCCCACTAGGAGGCTCCCCTTGGGGTTTTAGACTCTTCACCTACCTTATATGGCTTCCAGGTATGCTACTTTTGAAAAGCAGTTATTAGTTTCCTACTGGTATCTTGGTAAAAGTGAGTTGACCTATGTTGGCCTTGTGACTGTCATCCCAATAGTCCGCATTGTGGGTGGGTCCACTTGGCCTCAACCACTAACAAGTTTAACAAGTCTTGCTTGTCAAATTAAAATGATATGTTGAAAAACTAACCTGTCCTGGCACCAGCACATCTTGGCTTTACATGAAAATGTGCCAGCTATCCCTCAGGTATACTCCATTCTCCACGACACAACCTGAAACAAAGCCACTGGATCAATGTCTGGGACTGGTTCATTGATAGTGAGGCTAGGCTGAAACCTGATGGCGTCCACCGTGCTGTTACATTGTTCAATCTCAGTATCTGGTATGTAGTACCAAAAATGGACGTGGTCATGCCACTCAGTCAGTGGACACAACTCAAGCCCATTCTCCTAGTTCTGGCCAGTACTCCCTTTGGTAAACCTTGTATAATTTTACTGACTTTGACTATTACTACAGTGGCCTAGCTTTTAGTGTGCTACTTGGAAAATTACAGAATGACTGATTAAATACACCCTTCTTTGGGGCCGTGACCTCTGGGAATAAATTACAATTGCTATTTAAACTGTCTTGCTCATGTCTGTAGATGCCCATAGTAAAGCTGAAATCAATTTGCTGAATGAACCTGTACCACCCAGAGTGCCAATAGTGTTGCTTCGAACCATTACTGTGCCAGATATAGTAACACATCCGTTTTCATAGACTGGGTTAAAGTGAAAAGATTCTGCATTTCTTATACAGAAGCTACCACTGTAATTGTTCAACTGAAACATGGAAAGAAAAATAATGAAAAAATCAGAGAAGAATTTCAGAAACTGGGGGAAAATGTAAAATGATCTAACCTACGTAAATAAGATTCACAGGAGAAAAGAGAACAGGGGAAATGTTCAAAGAGGTGATGGCTGAGAATTTTCTGAAACTGATGAATATAAACCTACAGACCCAACATACTCTTCAAATCCTAAGAATGATAAATATGAAAAAAATAAACATCTGGGCACATCAAAATATAATTGTCATAAGCAATCATATAGAGAAATTCTTAAAAACAATCTGAGAAAAGCATTTAGGGAAACAACATTAAGAATGATGCTAAAAGTAATGAAGTCAGAAACCACATTTCATCAGAAGCAACGGAAGCCAAAAATCAGTGGGATTAAAAAATTTTTAAGGTGCTCAAAAACAAATAAACAAATAAATAAATGTCGACTCGGCTCCACCCTGAAGCCCAGAATGGCCAATGCGAGAGCCCCAGGTAGTCCTTAGTGTCTATCCTATCTTAAAGAAACTGTTATCACCCATGAACTTACAGAATGCATTATCCACCATCGTGGTATTCCACATAGCATTGTCTCAGACCAAGAAACTCACTCCACAGCAAATGAAGTGCAACAATGGACCTATGCTCAAAGAAACGGCTGTGAGGAGATTGGAACTCTTTTGCACTGCTGGTGGGAATGCAAAACGGTACAGTCATTTTGGAAAACGACCAGGTACTTCCTTAAAAAGCTAGAAATAGAAATACCAGACGATCTACCAGTCCCACTCCTGGGAATATATCCTAGAGAAATAACAGTGGTCACATGAATAGACATATATGCACACCCATGTTCCCTGCAGCATTATTCACAATAGCAAAAAGATGGAAACAACCTAAGTGCCTGTCAACAGATGAATACATAAACAAACTATGGTACATACACACAATGGAATACTATGCAACGATAAAGAACAATGATGAATCTGCGAAGCACCTCACAGCATGGATGAATCTGAGGGCATTATGCTGAGTGAAATAAGTCAACCACAGAAGAACAAATACTGTATGAGACAGACTATTATAAAAACTCATGAAAAGGTTTACACACAGAAAGAAACAATCTTTGATGCCTATGAGGGAGGGGAGGGATGGGGAGGGAAAAATACTAACTAGACAATGGGTAAGTGGTAACTTTGGTGAAGGGTAAGACAGTACACAATACTGGGGAAGTCAGCACAACTTGATCAAGGCTAAGTCATAGCAGATTCATAAACACATCCAGACTCCCTGAGGGACCAAGTTACTGGGCTAAGAGCTGGGGACCATGGTCTCAGGGGACAACTAGCTGAATTGGCATAATGTAATTTATAAAGAAAATTTTCTACATCTTTGGTGAGTAGCGTCTGTGGTCTTCAAAGCTTGTGAGTGGCATCTAAGGTATGTCTACTGGTCCCACCTCATCTGGAGAAAGGGAGAATGAGGAAAACCATAGACACAAGGGAAAGATTAGTCCAAAGGACTGATGGACCACAATTACCACAGCCTCCACCAGAATGAGTCCAGCACAACTAGATGGTCCATGACTACCACCAACTGCTCTGACAGGTATCACAATAGAGGGTCCCGGACAGAGCTGAAGAAAAATGTAAAACAAAATTCAAACTCACAAAACAAAAGAAAAAGACCAGACTTATTGGTCTGACAGAGACTGGAGAAACTCCAAGAGTATGGCCCCCAAACACCTTTTAACCCAGTACCTGAGGTCACACCTGAGGCTCACCCTTCAGCCAAAGATTAGACAGGCCTATAAAATAAACAAATAACACACATAGTTCAACCAGGAATATGAGACTAAATGGGCACACTGGCCCAGGGGCAAGGACAAGAAGGCAGTAGGGGACAGGAAAGCTGGAGGAAGGAAAATGAGGAACCCAAGGTTGAGAAGGGCAGAGTGTTGACACGTTGCAGTGTTGGCAACCAATGTCACAAAACAATATGTGTATTGACTGATTAATGAGAAACTAATTTGCTTTGTAAACTTTCACCTAACGCACAATAAAAAAAAATGTATAAAAAAATTTTTTAAGGTGCTCAAAAATAAACAAATGAATAAATGTTGACTTGGCTACACCAGAGCCCAGAATGGCAGGTTTTGAAGCAGAAGCACGGGTCCTAATCTGGGTGATAATGGCCGGCAGTTCCCTCACGACAGTCCAGAATTTTAAGGCTGTCTGCAGAGATTTGAAAAATGACAACAAATGAAAGTGTCAATTAGTTCAGCATCCTTGGATGTGGAGTATACAGATTCACATTTACCTGGACAAGAACCATTTAAAAATGTTGGAACTCTATGTTGAATAATTATACGTAGTTCCAGATTGCAATATGGGGATCTCATATAGTTCATGAGGCTCTTTTTTTCTTGTTCTGTTTACCTGGATTTTTGTTCAAATTTATACCTTACATGAAAAAGTATAAAATTCATAAGTATAAGCCAGAGTCATTGGAAAACCGGTGGATATATTTTAAAGTGCTTCTCTCCAGTCAATCTTGTATCCAGCTGCCTTTGATTTGTGGAACGTATTATTTTACAGAATATTTCAATATTCCTTGTGATTGGAAAAGAATGCAAGATGATACACATGCTTATATTGAACAGAAGAGAACTGCATTAGAAGATACAAAGGGAAAACATTACATTTCAAGTCTAAAATGATTGGAAGAATTGAAGAATAATTTGTGAGGTACATGCTTTTGCTAAGATGCTTTGGCTGTGCCATGATTGAGTATACCTGGCACTATTTCCTGTGTAGACTCTTACACCACAAAATATTACATAAATATATTCATAAAATTCATCATGAGTTTCAGGCTCCATTGGGAATAGAGGCTGAATATGTACATCCTCTGGAGACCTTAATTCTTGGAACTGGATTTTTGATTGGAATCATGCTTTTTTGTGATCTTATAATTTTTCTTTGGGCAATGTTGACCTTTCATTTGATAGAAAACTATTGGTATCTACAGTGGTTATGATATTCTTTTCAATCCTTTAAATCTCATCCCTTTCTGTGCTGGTTCACGGATTCATGATTTCCACTACATGAATTTCATCAAAAACTACGCTTCTACTTTTACATGGTAGGATAGAATTTTTGGAACAGACTCTCAGTTTAATGCCTACACTGAAAAGATGAAGGAATTGGAGAAAAAAACTGAATAAATCTCTTCTGTAAACCCTCTTGAAGATACAAGCTTTCCTGAATTGAAACTAGTAGCTAACATTGCTTCTGGGAGCAGAAATAAGCGTGTGTCTTGGCTGCTAAGTGATAAAAAGAACATTAACAATCTTTAATTATCTTCCTAGTGGGAATTTTTTCTACTTTACATACAGGTCTTGTTTACGTACAAATAAAAAAATACATATTTAAGCGTGGGGAAAAAAAAGTCAACATAGAATTCTATACCTAGCAGGATTACATTTCTAAAATGAGGACAAATTTTTTTTTTAATAATTATACCAACAAAGAGTAGAGAGAATTTACTCGTATCAGACAAGCACTAAAGGAATTTCTTCTGCTTAAAGGAAATGATTCCAGATGAATGTCTGCATACACAGGAAAGGAGACTATCAGAAAAGTAAAGATATAGGTAAATATAAAAGGCATTTTAAAATTTTATCTTGAAAGTCTTTAAATTTAAATAAAATTTTACAATAAATTTTGTGTGATAAAAGTATGTATAAGTAAATTTTATGGCAAAAAATAGAACAAATGAGCTTAATGGAACTTTATTGTTATAACATTCTTACATTGTTCATAATATGATATGTGGAATGTAATATATTCAAATGTATAATATAGTCTCTAATCACTAAAACAACAAAAATCAAGAGATATCTAAAAATCAAAGAGAATAGATGAAATGAAATATTAAAATGATTTCCATTATTCAAGAGAAGGTAATTAAGTAAAAACAAAACGACTAAAACATATAGGAAAAATAGAAAACTACTAGCAAGATGAGAGTTGCAAACTTAGTATCTCTGTAATTATAGTAAATGAAACAGACCTATTAATCCAAATAAAGCCAAATATTGTCAGACCTCATAAAATGAAGACCCATTCATATGCCCTTTACAAACACACAAACACTTTTAAGTATTAGGACACAATTTGAAAGTAAATGAATTTTTAAAATAGCATGCATATTCAAATCATAAAAAAGTAACTCTGGCTATGAAAATGTCAGACAAAATAGATTTAATGACAAAAAATATTATCACAGGTAAAGACTGACATTCAAAATGACAAAAGGTCAATTTATCAAGAAGACAAAATTTGCCTAAATGTGGAAAAAATAACATATCTTCAAAACTCAAGAATCAAAAATTGGTAGAATACAAAGGAGGAATAGAAAAATCTACAATCTTAGTTGGTTCTATGGAAAGAAAAAGTAGACCAAAAACACCAGTAAAGATATAAAATATTTGACAATATATTAGCCAGCTTGAACTAAATGACATTTATGGAACACTATAACATAAACAATGACTATACATATGGACCTTTCCAGGTGGAATATACAGGAATCAAATTGACTACATCTGTAGAACGAGACCGTGGACAAGCACAATATCATCAGTGAAGACAAGGCTGGGGGCAACTGTGGAACAGACCGTCAATTGCTCATATGTAAATTAAAGTTGAAGCTGAAGAAAATTAAAACAAGTTCATGAGAATATATCCCACCTGAGTTTAGAAACCATCTCAAGAGAAGATTCGATGCACCGAACACTAATGACTGAAGATCAGAAGAGTTGTAGGATGACATCAAGGTCATCATACATAAAGACAGCAAAAGGTTATTAACAAGACAAGAAAGAAAATATCAAAATGGATGTCAGAAGAGACTTTGTAACTTGTTCAACTTGATCTTGAGTGCAGAGTTGCTAAGGAAAACAGAATTAATGATGATGTAAAAGAACTGAACAGATTTCAAAGGAAAGCAGGAGATGACAAGATAAAGTATTATAATACAAAGTGCAAAGACTAGGAGTTAGAAAACCAAAAAGGAAGAACACATTTGGCTTTTCTTAAGCTGAAACAACTAAAAAAAAAAAAAAAAAGCAAGCCTTGAGTGACAATATTGAAGGATCCTATAGGTAAAAAATTCAATGATGCAGGAAGCATCAAAAGAATATGGAAGGAATACTGTCACTCTACAAAAAGACCTGATCAATGTTCCATCATTTTGGGGAAGTAGAATATGATCAAGAACTGATGATACTGAAGGAGGAAGCCCAAGAGGCACTGAAGGCATTGGTGAAAAAAAGACTCCAGGACTTGACAAAATACCAATGGAGATGCTTCAACAAATGGATGCAATGCTGGAAGCACTTACTCATCTATGTCAAGAAATTTAGAAAACAGCTACCCTGACAACAGGTTGGAAGTGATCCATATTCATGCCTGTCATAGACTGAATTGTGTCCCCCAAAATATCTGTCAACTTCGCTGGGTCATGATTCCCGGTATTGTATGATTGTGTACGATTTTGTAAATCTGATGTGATTTCCTTATGTGTTGTAAACTCTACCACTATGATGAGGTTATATGTGATTTCCTTATGTGTTGTAAACTCTGTCACTATGATGAGGTTATACTGATGAGGTTTACAAGAGTAGATAGCATCTTAATCCAATCTCTTTTGAGATATAAAAGAGAGAAACAAGCAGAGACACATTGGAACCTCACACCACCAAGAAAGAAGCACCGGAAGCAGAGCGTGTCCTTTGGACCTGAGATTTCTGCTCTGAGATGTTCCCAGACAAAGGGAAGACTGATGCATCACAAGGACCTTCCTCCAGAGCTGACAGAGAAAGAAATCCTTCTCCTGGAGTTGATGCCCTGAATTTGGACTTGTAGCCTACTGGACTGTGAGAGAATGAACTTCTCTTTGTTGAGGCCATCCACTTGTGATATTTCTGTTGGAGCAGCACTAGATGACTAAGACAATGCCCATTACAAAAGAAAGGAGATCAAATGGAATGTGAAAATTACCAAATTATATCATTAACATCAAATACAAGCAAAAATTTTATGAAGATAATTAAAAAATGGCTGCTGTGGTACATTAACAGGGAACTGCCAGAAATTCAGGCCAAATTCAGAAGAGGATATGGAACAAGGGATGTCGTTGCTGATGACAGATGGATCTTGGCTGAAAGCAAAGAATACCAGAAAGATGTTTACCTGTGTTTTATTGACTACGCAAAGACATTCAACTGTGTGAATCACAACAAATTATGAATAATATTATAAAAAATTATAAATAATATTGTGAATAATGAGAATTCCAGAACACTTAATTGTGCTCATGCAGAACCTATACATAGATCGAGGCAGTCATTCAAGCAGAACAAGAGGATACTGTGTGGTTTAAAATGAGGAAAGTTTTGTGTCAGCGTTGTATCCTTTCACCATACCTATTCAGTCTGTATGCTGAGCAAATAATCTGAGAAGGTGGATTATATGAAGAAGAAGGTGGCATCAGGATTGGAGGAAGGCTCATTAACAACCTGCAATATGCAGCTGACACAATCTTGCTTGCTGAAAGTGAAGAGGACTTGAACCACTTACTCATGAAGGTCAAAGACTATAGTCTTCAGTATAGATTATACCCCAAACTAAAGAAAACAAAAGCAACATTATGATAAACAGAGAAAATACTGAAGTTGACAAGGATTTCATTTTACTTGGCTCAACAATCAACGCCCACGGAAACAGCAGTCAGGAAATCAAACGGCATATTACATTGGGCAAATCTGCTGCAAAAGACCTCTTTAAGATCTTAAAAAGCAAAGAAGTCACTTTGAGGACTGAGGTGCACCTTACCCAAGCCATGGTATCTTCAATCACCTCATATGCATGTGAAAGCTGGAAAATGAAAAAGGAAGATAGAAGAAGAATTGATGCATTTGAATTATGGTATTGACAAGGAATATTCAACGTACCATGGACTGCCAGAAGAACCAACAAATCCATCTTGGAGGAAGTATAGCCAGAATGCTCTTTAGAAGAGAAGATGGTGAGACTTCATCTTGCTTACTTTGGACCATGCGATCAGGAAGGCCCAGTCCCTGGAGAAGGACATTATGCTTGGTAAAACAGTGAAAAAGAGGAAGACCCTCAATGAGTTGGATTGACACAGTGGCTGCAAGAATGGATCCAAACACACCTACTATCATGCGGACGGAGCTGGACAGGGCAACATTTCGTTCTATTATACATAGGGTTGTTTTGAGTCAGAGCCAACTGGATGGTACCTAACAACAGCAACACAACCCATAATCAAAGAATCTACATTGTTTTAAGATTTACATGGAACTCCCAGTATAATAGGTCACATAACGGGCAATGAATGTTCTCTATGAATTGCAGTGGTTTGAAATCATTCAGAGTATGATATATGACCACAATAGAAAATAATTAGATATCAATAAAAGTAATTTTTGAACACCTCAAAATATATGAAATCTATGCAACATACTACTTACTAAATAGCACATAAGGCAAAGAAGAAATCATGACAAAAATTAGAGAATATTTTAACTGATGCTAATGAAAACAAAGTATATCAAAATACGAAGTATGTCAAAATATGACGCAATACAATACATAAAAATTTGGTGATGAAGTTAAAGCAGTGGCATATAGAAATGTATAGGTTTAAATGCATGTATTGGAAATAAAAAAGTTTAAAATGAATAATACGAATTTCCGTTCTTAGAAGCTAAATGAAAGAAGAGCAAATTACACTCAGTAGAAAGGAAAAACAATGAACACAAGAGTAAAAATCGATGAAGTAGAAAACGAACTTATAGAAAACAAAAAAAGTTAGTTCTTTGAAAAGATTAGTGAAAATAATAAACTTTGAGAAAGACTGAAAATCAATAAAGAGAGAAATCACAAAATAACAATATTAAGACTGAAAAAGGAAGCATTTCTACAGATGCTACAGACCTGAAAAAGATGAAAAAAAAGAAGATAATAAAATTGCCAATATATTTAACAATTTAGAACAAACATACAAATTCCCGAAGTAACAACTTTCTAAAACTGACACAAAGAGAAAGATATTATCTCAATAATTTCCAAGAAACATGTTCCGTAAGTAAAAATCCCTCTCACAAAGAAAACAACAAAACCAACTGGCTTCATTTCTAAATTATAAGAAACATTAAGTGATGAAATATTTTAAACATTACACTAAAATATTCAAAGAATAGTGGAAGGGATAACACTTTTCAGTTTGTGTTATGAAGCCAGCATATCGCTCATACAAAAACTGACAAGTTCATCACATTAAAATAAAATTACAATTATATCTTATGAATATGGATTCAGATATCTAAAATCAAATCCAGCAAAATATAACAAGGGAATATAAATAGGAATATTGCAGGAATGCAAATTTACTTCAACACTGAAAAATCAATAAATTTATTTCACAGAAACAGAAAATGGAGAAAATAATTTGTTCACCTTATTTTACACAGAAAAAAAGTATTTGATAAAATTCAACATCCATGATACAATGCATATCACAAACATTTCAGCAAATTGGGATTAAAGTAAATTTCTAAATATGAATTAAGTGGATCTACAAAAATCCTATAGCTAGCATCATATTTACTGGTGATATATTTAAAGGTTCCTCTCCTCTCTAAGGCTGGTAATAATAAAAAGGTATCTTCTCTAACCACTTCAATTCAGTGTTGTATTGGAGGCCCTGGTTAGTACAATGACAGGACAAAAGTGGTATAAAAAATAGAAAGATGAGGAAGGAAGAAATAAATCTGTTTTTATTCACATATGCCATGATTGTCTACACAGATAGACCAAAGGAATATACAAAATAACTACCAGAAACAACATGGGATTTAGAAAGTTCCTGACATACAATGTAATAATTAACTGCATGTATATACACTAGCAACAATTGAATTGAGAAGTGTAATTAAAATGTCAGCGCAATTCACAATCGCATGACAGTGCTTTGCATACCCAGGAATAAATTTAAAGAAAAGATATGCAAGATCTCTAGGATGAGAAGTAAAATAAATGGCTAAGAGAAATTGAAGATCTAACTAAAGGGAGAAATATTGTGCAGGTGTATTAGAAGAATAAATACCAGTTTTCCACATACTGATTTATCAATTCGGTGAAATTCCAATGAAAATCTCATCAGGTTTTAGTTGCAAGTGACAAGCTGATTCTAAATTAAATGGATGGTGGAAAACAAGCCAATAGCCCAGAAAATCTTGATAAAGAAAACAGAGCTGAATGACAAACTGCATGATTTTAACATTTTCTGTAAAGCATCAGGAAATACGACAGTATGGTATGGACAAAAGAATAGACAAACTGACCAATGGAACTGAATGAAATCCCAAATATAGACATACCCATTGTCGTCGAGTCCATTCTGACTCATAGCGACCCTGTAATTCAATTTACTACAAAGGCATGGATACAATTCACAGGAAAAAGAAAGACTTTTTGGTAACTGATGTTGGAACAGCTTGATATCTGTCTGGAAATAAAAAATATTGATCCCTACTTCCTGTCATATTCAAAAATTGCTGCAAGAAGTATCACAGACCTGAACGTGAGCGCTGAAATTATTAAAGCTAAAAATGTATGTTCATTTCATAAACTTTAAGATTGGCAAAGATTTCCTTGATATGATACAAAAGGAAATAACCATGAAGAAAAAAAAGTTTACAAATTCAACTACATCAAAGTAAAATGTTCTCATAAAAAAGTGCCTCCACAGACTGGGAGAAAAATTTGTAATACACAAAACACACAAAAGACTCACAACCATAATAATTAATGAACTCCTAAAACTAGTTTGGAAACCCTGATGGTGTAGTGGTTAAGTGCTACAGCTGCTAACCAAAAGGTTGGCAGTTCAAATCCACCAGGCGCTTCTTGGAAATTCTATGGGGCAGTTCTACTCAATCGTATAGGGTTACTATGAGTCGGAGTCCACTAGATGGCAGCTGGTTTTTTCTTTTTTTAATTGGTTTAAGTAACGAACTACATAAAGACAAATAACCCAGTTTGAACTTGGCAAAAGACTTCACTAAAGAGGATATCTGAATTGCTAATTAAGTATGTGGCAAGCTGCTCAACATCACTAATCTTTTGCTGTTGTCTACCATTTAGTCGATTCTGACTCATAGCCACCCTACAGGGCAGAGTAGAACTGCCTGATAGTGTTTCCTAGGCTGGAATATTCATGGGAGCTGGTAGATTTCAACTGCCTACCTTTGAATTAGCAGCAAAGCGTTTAACCATTGTGTCACCAAGTCTCCCCAATAATCTTTAAACAAATGAAATTTAGAATCTCAATGAATGGTCATTACACACTCTACCAAACGATTAAAATCAGAAAGAGCGCAATACCTATTGCTGGTGATAATGTGGAGCAAATAAAACTCTGGTAAGGATTCTAAAAGTAAAACCACTTTGGAAAATTCTTCGGTATTTCTAATAAAATTTCTACTGAACCTACCCTATGACTCGATATTGGTGAATCACAAAAATTGTATGCTCAGAAAAGGAAGTCAGACACAAGAGAGTACATACCATATAATTCCGTTCATAGAAAATTCAAGTACAGGCAATACTAATACATGATGATAAAAGTCAGAATGTGGCTGCCTTTGTGGGGTATGGGGAAACTTCTCTATCTTGATCTCCCGGCAGCATTCAAATGTAAAAACATATTGAATTTACACTTAAGATTTCTGCATTTTACTGACTGTAAATTGTAACTTAATGAAGTTCTATAAAAATAACTATAAAAAGGATTCCATTTAAAGAGTGAAAAGGCAAGCTCCAGTATAGAAAGATATTTGCAATTATTACATCCAGCCAAATAATCATATCTAGAATACATTAATAGATTCTCCACATAATAAAGAGACAAGACAATCCAATTGGAAAACGGACGTATGTCTCAAATAGGCAGTTGCCAAAGAAGCTATATAAATGACGAGTAAAGATGTAAAATTGTGCTAAACTTTATTAACCACCATGAACATGCAAATTAAAACCAAAATGCAGGGCTTCTACAAGAGCATGAAAATGGCTAAAATGAAATAAAAAAAGTGGGAAGTGTAGGCATGGACATGGACGAACAGGGACTTTCATACGCCTCTGGTGGAGTATAAATTAGTACAGCCATCTTGGAAAACTCTTTGGAAGTGTCCATCAAAACATATCCTACCCTACTAGCCAATAACTTCACTCTAGGGATATATCCAATAAAAATCCGTACATACATGTGTGTGCACCAAACCACACGTACAAAAAGTTTATAGCCCAAATATTAATATAGCCCAAATTATGAATAGCCAAATGTTTATCAATAAAATGGAAAAATAAATGGTAGTATGTTTATTCAATATAAAATATACACCAATGAGAAAAAACAAAGCAATTATTACTCATAACATGGTTGGATGTCACAGTCATCACATTGAAAGTACCCAGGCATGAAAGAGAACATGGTGATTGATTCCATTTATACAACGTTCAAAAAGAGACAAAACTAATCTATAGTGTTAGAAGTAAGGATTGTCGGGGCAATCTATAGATGCTTTGGAGGTTCTTTGTTATATTTCTTTATCTGGGTGCTGATTACAGTGGTCTGTTCACTTGAATATTAAATGTGCTCTGCACCTATGATTTGTACTATATACTATGTTTATATATTATACTTAAATTAAAAATTAACTTAAAGCGTGTATATGAATCTTCCTGTTCATTAGCTGTGTCTTCGACGCCGCCTTTTAGAAGTGGTCCTGGCTGTGTCTTTTTTTTTAAGCTCAAAGTGACATCACATCCAGTAGAAGCCTCCTCCTGCAAGGGATTTAGCTGCCAAGATATCGCGCGTTCAACAGAGCACGCCACCCACCCTCTCAGCCCACCTCCCTCTCACGGTCGTCTGCGTCTGCACAGCGCGCGGTCCGACCGTCTTCTCGCGCGACCAACTGCTCCCTAGTCTAGCCAACTGCCATTATTCCGGCGGGAATCCAGGGGTCAAGCCATGTTGTGCCTCCTACTTCTTCTGCTCGTTGGGCCCAGCGGGCTCCGGACAGACAACGGTAAGTAGAAAAAGCCCTCACTTGTTCTTCGGGGCAATGTCAGCTGTCATCATGCAAGCCCGAGCCCACTCTCACCATGCGCCTTCCCCGACCAAAATTCACATTGGAATGGGCGAGGGGAGGAGGGAGGAAAAGATAGGCGCGCCCTGGACTCAGGTGAAAGGCTCAAGGCTGGAGTTTCAGATACTGTTTTGCATTTCTAACTATGGTAAATGTTGAGACTCAATTTTTTAGACTCTGGTTGGAAGGCCCAGAGGCCCTGAGTTTATTTTTACAGAGGGGCCTGGGCCTATTGCCCCAGTGTTACCAGAACCTGCCCATAAGCAATATTCCTATTTCTCTTTAAAATTCTTGTAATTTTAGAAAGAAGTGGGGGATTGAGGGAATTTGAAAAATCGGAGATGGTATATAGAATACAGATTTCGGGTTTAGGTGGGGAAATAAGGAAGCTGTGAGATAATGGGTGTTGCCTCTAATAAAACATTTTGTGCCTTGCAGATCCTGAAAAACTACGTGTACAAATTACAGTTCCGGAGAAAATACGGTCAATAATGAGCGGGGGAGTTGAATCACATGTAATGAAGCATTAATATTTTTCATAATTTAAAATCATTTGAGTATATTATTCCTAAGAAGTTGACCTGATAATTTTCATCCGTGCATACTCTCTAAATTTTATATTTAGGGTGTAAAATACCTTTTGAGAATGAATCAAGATTAACAGTATTTCATAGAAATATGGTACAGTGATGCTGGGTATCAAAGCCTCAAGACCTGTCTCCTAAAATCTGCTTCTTTCTTGGGTATCTTTTCAACAATCACTGGCCTGATCCATCTAGAGAATCTTTCCCCACTCATCCACTCACCCCATGACCAAATGGTCATTTGATTTAATGGTATGTTATATTAATGCTTTTCACACCTTTATTGTAAATATATTAATGCTTAAGACTGCCTTTCATGACAGCTTTGTTCATTTTTGGTATCAAGGTCATAGGTTTTTCTTAATTAGAAAGCTTGATGTCTCTTTCACTAAGTTCTAAAATAATTTCTAATCAAGTGAAGTTGTGTTTCTTAAAACATCACACCTTAATATTTTGGTTGGACAGTAGTGTTCTGGAGATTTGAATAAAATAATTTCCTTAGCAACTACCCACTTGTCTCCCTAATACAGAGATTACAGCTTTAAAATTGCAATATTA
>NW_004444026.1:364657-366201 GCF_000243295.1 Trichechus manatus latirostris | reverse complement strand
GGCGGTTGGAATCCACCAGCTGCTCCTTGAAAACCCTATAGAGCAGTTCTACTCTGACCTATACAGTCTCTATGAGTCAGAATCGACTCGACCACAAGGGATTTGGTTTTTTATGGAAGCTGACTGCCATGTCTTTCTCCTGAAGAGCAGCTGGTGGGTTCAAACTGCTGATGTTTTGGGTTAGCAGCCGAACACTTTAACCACTGTGCCACCAGAGCTCCTACCAAATCAGTAAAAAGATAAATAAATGCATCTACATCATTCCTAGAATTCATAGCTGTAATCTTTTCATATGTCATAAATTTTGTAAAGTGTTGTATGTATATAAGATGGGTGATGCTAGTTTGAAGGAAGACATAAAAATTGGACTCAAAATACCTCTTCCTGAAGAAAAAAAATAAATGCTGCACTTTCGTAAGAAGTACCTAGGGAAAATCCAGGTAGAACCTCACAATCAGCTGCTACTTTGGAATGCCAAGTGATGGGCATGGAGTGAGCTAGTCATCAGGTCTAAAGCATAATATGAATAACTTTCAGCATCACAGATACAATATTTAAGAATATTTAATAATTATATATTGGAATATGTCAAATATAATTGGTCAGAAATATAAGACATGAATTAAAATACCATAATAGCAAAAGATCTATTAAGTTTGTCTTTTTTATACTAGAAAAATGCTGTAGAATATAGAATACAGGTAATGGTATGCACTCTACAAGTAATGCACCTCTTTTCTAGCATAAGTGCAATCAAAGGTCACTTAAAAGCAAACATATAGTAGAACACAAAATATTTGGAATAGTAACCACATTCTCAGTGGTTCAACTTAATAAAACTAGAACATAATTAGCAATGTTTAATCAAAGAAGAATTTGAAGATTAAATAGCAGTCTCCAAAATAACCCTTGACTCAAAAAAATGCAAAATTATTATTTCACAATATCAATAAAGTAACAAAAAAAGCCCGTTGCCGTTGAGTCGATTCCAACTCATAATCAAACTTTTGGGATATAAACAAAACTATACTTAAAGTAAAATTTAGAGCTTTCACTATTTTCACATTTTACGTGCAAGAAATGAAGTGCCTACTACTAGAAGAACACAAGCAAAACAACAGCAAAACAGAACAAAGAGTTTCCAAGTGGCCCCTCTTGCTAGTGCAGTCTTGAAGCCTTCAGTGACCGTTGTTACGGGTCTGCCTAAAGCTCCAACGGCCATTCCCTTGGGTATTTTGATAGCTCTTTAATTCTAGGCTTGGCCAACAGTTCATGTATGAACAAGGTAATAATACCACATGCACTCTCATTAGACTTTGAGGCCTGGGATTTGTTTCAAATCCAGTTTGTGCAGATCTAGCACCTATCATTATCAAATATTATTTGATATATGGGCAGCAGCATGTAGATTGCCAAAGGCCTTCAAAATATATGAAATGAGAACACCAGCGGCTGACTTTATCATGTTGCTCAAGGTGTTCTTGACAGACTTGGGTAGGGATCCAGATTGGAATGTTGGGTAATACTAATGCCCGTAAGTACTT
>NW_004444026.1:354806-362903 GCF_000243295.1 Trichechus manatus latirostris | reverse complement strand
CTCTGCTGTTGTGTGAGAGCAGTCATAGATAACATATAAATGGATAAACATGGCTATGTTCAAATACTACTTTATTTCAAAAACAGGCAGTGAGCCAGATTTGGCCTATGGACCATAGTTTGCCAACCCATTGTTTAAAGAGTAGTAGGGTATTAAAAAATCTATTAATATAATCAGTCATTTCTTTGTGTTAAGGGTGGTGATAGAGACAGGGGAATGGGTCTCCCCTCTTTCAAAGAAATCACTAACAAATACCTTTTTTGTTATTGCTGTCTTAAATGTTCACTGTACAACATAATATGAAAAAATAAAAATATATGAAGTGTTTATGCAGTTAAATGAATAATTATGATGTAGACATTCAGGTAACTCCAACAATGACAATAAACAGACATTGACTGCACCTCAGAAGTCACACAGATTATTATTTCCCCATAACAGCCCCCTCCATTCCCTTTATATATAACCACTTTAATGGCTGTTGTGACAAACATTTCCTTGGTTTTCTTTCTAGTTTCTTTTTTTTTTTTTAAGAATTTATTTTTGTTTTTGTTGTTGAGAATATACACCAATTCAACAATTTCTACATGTACAATTCAGTGATATTGATCACGTTCTTCAAACTGTGCAACCATACTCATCCTCCTTTTCTAAGTTTCTCCTCCTCCATTAACATAAACTCACTGCCCCCTAAGTTTCCTATCTAATCTTTCGAGTTGCTGTTGTCAATTTAATCCCATATAGATAGATATTAAAAGAGCACAGTATCAAGGCAAACATTCTTTACTAGCTAAGCTATTGTCTGGTTTTAAGAAGACTTCAGGGGATATTTTTGCTTTAAAGTTTAAGATTATCTCAGTGAAATAATTTCAGGGGTTCATCCATCCTCCATGGCTCCGCACAGTCTGGATTCCGTGAAATTTTGAAGTTCTATTCTGTATTTCCTCCCTTCTTATCAGGATTCTTCTATAGAATCTTTGATCAAAATGTTCAATAATGGTAACCGGGCACCATCCAGTTCTTCTGGTGTCATGACAGAGGAGGTAGTTGCTCATGAAGACAGTTAACCACATATTCCATTTCCTTTTCCTATTCCTGATTCTCCTTCTTCCTGTGGTGGTCCAGGTAAATAGAGACCAATTGTACCTTAGATGGCCACTTGAAAGTTTTTTAAGACTCCAGGCCTCTACAACAAATTAGGAGGTAGAACAGAAGCACTAAACACAGTATTAGGCCAGTTAGCTGGGATGTCTCATGAAACCATAACCCTAAACCTCCAAACCAAGGAACCAAATTCCATGAGGTGTTTGGTTGTATGTAAGCAGCCTTAGCAACTACTTTGTGTGTGTGTGTGATTGCTGTAAATATATCTAGTTTCTTTTTGTCTGTGTTTTAGCATTAAACAAATGAATCATACTGTTTGTATTCTTCCAGTCACTCAAAAGAATGTCTGTGTGATTTACCAATATTGTTGGCAAGTAATTCCAGTTCATTTGTTTTTATAACATTATAGTACCCATTTCATGATTATACAACCATTTGTTCTCTTATTTTGGACCTTTTTTTCTCTAGTTTGGAAATGTTAAACATATTCATATGTGGAAGCTCTTACATACGTATTTTTTAGTACATGTGCATAAGATTTTCTAGGACATATAACAAAGAGCATAGTTCTGGGTTGTTAAGTTACATGCATTTTCGTAATTATTTGATAATGCATTTCCCCCAAAGCATTATAGCAATTTATAGATCCCTCTGGATTGCATATTCTGACTGTTAATACTGATTGATATTTTCAGTTTAGAATGACTGGTAAGTATGTTAAGCTAAATGCTTAACCTCTATGCCACCAGTGCTCTAATAAGTATGTACTAATGATTTAATGTGATCTAATCTTGGTAGCACAGTGGTTAACAGCTCAGCTGCTAACCAAAAGGTCAGCAGTTCGAATCCACCAGCCGCTCCTTGGAGACGCTATCAGGCAGTTCTAGTGTGTCCTATCTGTAGGGTTGCTATGAGTCAGAATCAACTCGATGACAGTGGTTTTGGTTTTTGGTAATCTGAATGCAAGTATGTTTAAGTACTTTTTTTTTTTTTTTAAATATCACTTGGCCATCTGGATTTTCTCCTTTGTGGAGGGCCTGTTTAAGACACTTTTTTTTGTTTTTGTTTTTTTCCTAATCTGAGTTTTTCTTACGTGTTTTTAGATGTTTTTTTTATTTTTCTGCCCAAAAGTGCTTAGTTCATGATGTGCTTTCCAAATAACTTCTACTCAGTGCCTTGTATTTTTACTTTCCTTATGTGATTTTGTTAATCAGAATTTTTTCTTTATGGTGAATGCTATTTGTATCTTGTATAAGAAAACTTTCTTTACTCCAATGCCATTAATAAATCTTATACATACAACCCTCTAAAATATTTGTAGTTTTGCCTTTCACATTTAGGTCTTTTTCTGTCTGAAATTGGCTTTTGAGTGTACTGTGAGGAAGATAATCAATTCAGTTTTTCTCTATAACGTATCAAATGTCTCAACAACTTTAATGAATCTTCCTTTTAGGCAGATTTGCTATGTGAGAACTGTCATATATTATACATTTATTATGGCCATAGCTGTTTCTGGACTCTATTCATTTATTGTTCTATTTCTCTCTTTATAATATATCTTGATAGTTTAAAGATAAAGGCCTTCCACATATTTCCTTCTTCAAAAATGCCCCATCTTTTCTTACTACTTTTCATTTTGTTATAATTTCAGGATCAACTTTTCCACAAATAAAAGCCTCTAGGCATATTGGTTGTGATTTCTAAAAAATCTACACAGCACTTTGGGAACAAGTGATCATTTTACAATATTATGTTGTTCCAAGTATAACAAATGATATGTCTGTCCATTTATTTAGGTTTTAGTACTGCTCAATGTATTTTCATGACTTCCCCCATGAAGATATGTATGTTTATTTAAATTTTCTCCTTAGACATTTCATGGTTTTGATGCTATTGAAAATACTACATTTGAAAAACTTCGTACTTTAAATTTGTGTCTTATACATCGAAATGCAGTTGATTCTTATATATTTTATATCCAGATAGCTTACTACATTATCTTAAGAAACAAAGCCCACTGCCACCGAGTCACCTCCAACTCATGGAGACCCTATAGGGTTTCCAAGGCTGTAAATCTCTAGGAAGCAGACTGCCACATCTTTCTCCCACAGAGCCGCTGATGATTTCGAACCGCCAACATACTGGTTAGCAATTGATCACTTTAACCAATGCAAACATTATCTTAAGAAGTTTAATAATCTATAATTTTTAAAGCATTGTAGATTTATCCTCTAATAAAGATAATTTTTTTCTAATCTCTTGAGCTTTTATTTATTTCTTTAGCTTTAATCTGCTGAGTACTAGGAACCCCCAGTATAGTAATGAGTAGAGTGGAAATGCTACATTTGTTACCCTGTTCACTAAATAAATAGAAATATTTCAAGGTTTCATCATTACGTATGTTATTTTGGTGGTCATAAAGAATTTATTTCATTCCTTATTGGCTACTTGCATAATAAATGGATGTCAGATTTATCACCCATTTGTATCTGATGATCATATTTTTAATTTTAATCCATTATTGTCATGAATTGCGTTATTGATTTTCTAATATTAAACAAAGCTTGATTTCAGGAATGAACCCTACTTAGTTGTAACCTACTATTTTTATGTTATTTAATTGATTGTATTTATTGATATTTTATTTAGGATTATTTAATTTATGATTATGATGAAGTTTGGCCTGTGCACATATTACCCTGGGTTGTAAAATTAAAAGGACTCATGAAACTATTGAATACACGCAAAGAATACATCACAGCAATAGGAAGCAGAAACCGTAAGACAAGACTACGGAGGTCCCATAGTTGCACAGGAGAAAGTTTGTCTCCACAGCACCAGCAACCAAGATACATGTGAGAAATCTTAGCCTCAGGAAGCCCACAGCAAAAGCTTACTGAGGGGGTCTTTCTATCCCACAGGCCACAGACCAAAAACCAGGCTGTGTGACCAGGTAAAAAACACACAGCCAACTATTTTATGTATTTTTAATAAACAAACTTCATAGACAAGCTGATTCCAGGGACTTCAAGGGAGTTTCTGACTCTAAACAGAATATTATAAATCACTGGTTAGTATATTTTTAGTTCTAGTTAGTATCATGGCTCCAAGCATCCCTTGAGAGAAGCGCAGGTCTGCCACAGCCCAGCTGCAAATAAACCCTATCCTTACGCAACTGGTAAGTGTCTCTTCTAATGCGCTGTCTTCACTTTATGGAGAATTGCGTTTTTTTCTAGGATCTGGAGTATCGAATGTTTGTAAAACTCCCCTTTGAAATTAACTGGGTCTGGAGTTTACTTGTTCAGAAACAGTTTGACTACTGATGGAATTTTCCTAAAATTTTATGATTATGAAACTTTTCTTTTAGATGTTTGTTTTTATACATTATATTTTTCTAGATAGTCCTCCATTTTAATTTAATTCTTAAATTTATGGGATATAATTGTCCGTAGTATACTCTTAATCTTTTTTAAAGACTGAGAGTAATGAAACTGAAATGTGACAAAGACTTATCAATCATTTTTTTTCCTCATACAGAAATTTCAGACTAAAAATTTTTGTCTGAATACTGCTTTGGCTGCACGTCACATCTTTGGATTTGTAGAATTTTCTTTGGTATCCATTAACATATATTTTTAAAATTTACATTGTATTTCTTCTTTGGCTCATTAATTATGTCAAAGTATCTCAATATAAATACATGTCGCATTTTTCTACTTATAGTTCATAATAATTTTTGGTTAGAGATTTCTGTGATTCTAGGCTTTTAAAAATTGTTGAGACTTGCTTTATGATGTAATGTATGTTCAGTTTTTTTTTAATGAAATGACATGTATTCTGCAATTATTTACTGTGGTGCCCTATTTAAAATAACATTGTAAGATTATTCTATACACATAGTGATTTTCTACTTATTTACTAATAAATATGTGTTAAAATCTTCTACTGTGATTTTTGAAATGCACTTTTTCCTTATATAGTTATTTATTTTGATTTATATATTTTGAGACTATGTTTTACTATACATAAAAATTTAAAATAGTTTATCTTACCAGTAAGTAGAACTTTTAACATTACGAAGTAAATGTGTATTTTTTAGGGACTTGTTTGTTTTAAATTTTAATTTGTTCAATGTATGTATATCTACGTCAACTTTCTTTTGTTTAGTATTAGCAAGCCATGTCTTTTCCTATCATTTACTGTCAGTATTTTCATCCAGTCCAGATTTTTTATCCACTCTGATATTCTTAGTTTTAATACAGTCAAAATTATCGTTTTTACTTTGTAGTTATTACTCTTCATGTTTTAAAAGAAATCATTACCTGCACACAGTCATGAATCCAATATGCTATATTTTCTCCTAAAGGTTTTATTGTTTTCTCTTTCATATTTAGATTTATAGTTTATTCAGAATTGCCGTTTGTGTATTGTGTGAGGGTAGGAGATAAAGAGTCAGTTATTTTTTCCTTTCCTCACTGCACTGTATTGTAACCTTTGTCATAAATCAAATGAATGTATATGAGGAGGAGTCCCTGGTGGTTAATGCACTTGGCTGCTAACCAAAATTTGGCAGTTGAGCCTATCCAGAGATGCTTCAGAAGAAAGGCTTAGTGTTGTGGATTGAATTGTGTCCCCAGAAATATGTGTCAACTTGATTAGGCCATGATTTCCAGTATTGTGGGGTTGTCATCCATTTTGTGATTGTAATTTTATGTTAAAGAGGATTAGGATAGGATTGTAACACCCTTACTAAAGTCACATCCCTGATCCAATGTAAAGGGAGTTTCCCTGGAGTGTGGCCTGCACCACTTTTTATCTTACAAGAGATGAAAGGGAAGCAAGCCAAGAGTGAGGACCTCATACCACCAAGAAAGCAGTGCCAGGAGCACATCCTTTGGACCCGGGGTTCCTGCGTGCAGAAGCTCCTAGTCCAGGGGAACATTGATGACAAGGGTCTTCCTCCACAGCTGACAGAGAGAGAAGGCCTTCCCCTCCCTGGAGCTGACACCCTGAATTTGGACTTCTAGCTTGCTACACTGTGAGGAAATAAATTTCTCTTTGTTAAAGCCATCCACTTGTGGTATTTCTGTTATAGCAGCACTAGATGACTAAGACACTTAGTGAGCTACTCTTGAAAAATCAGCCACTGAAAACCCTATGGAGAGAAGTTCTACTCTGACATACGTGGTCACCATGAGTCAGAATCAACTTGATAGCAAGGTTTGATTTGGTTTGAACTGTTTTTCTGTTCTATTTGCCTGTGTTTTCTTAACTCCTATCTATTTATCTATATAAATACCACACAATGTTAATTGCTATGGCTTTATGTTAGGTCTTGATAGAAAACAAACAAACCCATTGCCATCGAGTCTATTCCAATTCATAGGGATCATATAAGACAGTAGAACTGCCCCACAGGGTTTCCAAGGGTATGATCATTATGGAAGCAGACGGCCACATCTTTCTCCTATGGAGTGGCTGAGGGGTTCAAACTGACAACCTTTTGGTTAGCAGCTGAGTGCTTAACTCAGCGCCATCAGGGCTCCATATACCCAGTTTTATTTTTAGATTTTAAGATAGCCCTTGCCCTTCTTGAGCTTTTGAATTTTTTATATAATTTATAGAATCAGCTTGCCAATTTTCTCACCCACAGACACACACATGAATGTGCTGGTATTCTATTCAACCTGTGTTTTGGAAGAATTCACCAATTTTGAATAGTCAATCTTCCAGTCTATGAATATGGCATACCCTATCATTTATTTTTCTTCCATTTCTCTCAGGTAGGCCTTATTATTTTTGTGTAGGGCTCTTGCACATCTTTCACAGTTTTGTTCTAGGCATTTGATATTTTTTAAGCCATTGGAAGTAGTTTCATATATCTTTTCTAATTGATTATTGATGTTATATAGAAGTAAAGTTTACTTTATTTGTTGACATATTTAGTGACCTTGTAAAACTGAACTACTAGTTTTTATAGATATTTTGCATTTCCTAAATAATCAAGTTTTCTATAAATAATGACAGTTTATTTTTTCATTGCAATTCTCATTTTCTAAAATTTATTCTTTTTACCTAAATGTACTGGCTAGACATCACTACAATATTGAACATAAGAAGGGATAGTTGGCATTCTCGACACTTTCCAGATTACAAAAGAAAAGCATTTAACATTTCACCATTAAATATGACATTTAATCTAGGTTTCTTTTGGAATCTCTTTATCAGATTAAGGAAATCCTCATCTAACCCCAGCTTACTGAGAATTATTGATGAAATTCTGTTTATTATTTTCAAATGTGTTTTCTCCCTTAAGACGCTAGTGCAATTTTTCTCCTATTTCTTATTAATGGTGTGAATTCTATTTATTGATTTTTTTAATACTAATTCCAGCTTTGCATTTCTGGAATAAAGTTAGCTCTGGCATGATACATTATTTTGATGCTAATTTTTTTTTTTTTTTGGTTATAACAAAGGATTTATTATTGTTTGCAAATGAAATAAATGCACCAACAAAGGATTTATTATCGTTTGCAGATGAAATAAATGCACCATCCCATACTTGAAAGGCTTTAATAAGCCTTAAGCATTTTTCATGTTGTACCAAGACACCACCACTGCCTGGTTATATTATGCATCCATTTCTAATTTCTAGTAAAGAAACTAATACCTTCCTCAACATCAGTTCTGCACTGCTTCTGGTTTATTATACACTTCCAAAACAGCAAAAATTTGCAAATATTGTGGCCCATTCATAGTATGCTTAGTCTTCCTCTTCCTCTTCCTCAAAGCTATCTTCAGAGGCCTCGCTGTCCTCCTGGTCTTCTATCCCCCTCTATTGCTGTATCCCACTGTGGGTGATTTTCTGGCGCAGGTTTAGCCTCATGAACTTCCAACTTCAATGGCTTAATCTGATCCAAACCCATATAGGAGTCTGATCTCAGAAACACTGTATACTGATAATTACCAGGCTGGTGCAGGGAACTTCAGTTC
>NW_004444026.1:346598-353165 GCF_000243295.1 Trichechus manatus latirostris | reverse complement strand
TGTCAATAGTGCAGCCATGTTTAAATGGCATATATCCCCACACTCATGAAAATCACTTCATCACCTCCTTTATCTGGATGATATTTAAGTGACAACAAACGATACTGTTTCTTAATTTCTGCTACTGTTGCCCCAGAATCCAAATTTAATACTTCATAAGGATTGTATTCTTGATATCCTCGGTCTGTTTTGGAAACTTTGTATGTAAGGAATAAAAGCAATGCCCATCCTGCAAGCAGAACTATTTACTGTAGGAATAATATTTGGCTGAGGTTTTAATAACCGTAAGGGATACCACATACATCTTCCATACACTTTTCTGATATTGTTTAATCGAATTTGCTCGGCATTCTGGTCTCGGGGCCAGAGGTAGTATGTGGCCGGAATCACGATAAGCCCCACGAAGGAGGTGAGGAAACAGAAGAAGGTGTTCCCGCTGTCGTCGTACTGGAACTGCTGCCCCGCCATGGCACCCCCTCCTCCTCCTCCCTCTTCTCACCGCCCCCGCCACGACCCCCGCTCTGCACTCTAGCTCAGCGCCCCGACCTGTGTGGCGTAGCTCAGACGCTGCCGCCGCCTCTCTCCCCCGCCCCCACGCTGATGCTAATGTTTTTAATAATAGTTTCAATTTCCTTATTTAATATAGAAATAGTCATATTTTCTATTTCTTTTGTTTAATTTACAACATGCTGCATTCTTTAAAGATACTGTCCGTTTATCTGCATCAGCAAGTTTATGCTACAGTTGTTTATAAGTTCATATTTCCTTATTCCTAATGTGTATAAACTCAGTTGTGATGTATCCATTTTCATTGTTGATGCTGGTAGTTTGTCTTCCTCTTACGTTTTTGTTTTTCTTTCATAGCCCTGCTAGAAGTTTACCAGGTTTTTTTTCTTTTTTACTTTATGTTAAACTGACAAAAGTTGCAAGAATAGTAAAACAGATTTCTATATACCATTTAAGCCAATTTCCCAAATGATGACATTTTTACTGCATTTGCTTCATCCATTCCCCCTTCCTCTCTCGGCCTTCTCTGTGTCTGTCTGTTTTGCTCTGTGTCTGTCTGTTTTGCTCTGTGTTTGTATTTTGGTTATGTGAGAGAAAGTCATTTTTTTCCTTAGGAAATGAGCACTGAAATATTTAGAGTAATGGGCATCATGTATACAACTTAGTCTTAAACAGTTCAGAAAAAAATATATACGTATGTGTGTATATATGTATATATATAGCTTTTTTTCCTGAATCATGCATACATGATGCCCTTTAAATACTTTCCTAAAATATGTGTAACTGAAATGCAATTATCAAAAACAGGAAATATTGATACAATACTACTAACTAATCTCCATACTTCCTTCACATTTTGCAAATGTTTCCAACAATTTATGACAAAAGGCAACACTAAATCATGACTTACATTTAATCACCATACCTCTTTAGCCTCCTTTAATCTGTACTATTTCCACAGACATTCTTTGTGTTTAATGATATTACTATTGTTTAGAGTACAAGCCAGTTATTTTGTATAATATATCTCATTTTGTGTTTGTCTGATGTTTCTTCATAATTAGATTAGGTTATGCTTTTTTTTCAGGGGAATAGGAATCCCCATAGATAATGTGTTCTATTCAGTGCATCGTATCAGGGGACATGCGGTATTAATTTGTCTTTATATTGGTCATGTTAACATTGATCACTTGGTTGGGATGTTGTCTATCAGATGTCTCCAAAGTAAAGTTATTATTTTCTCATTATATTTAGTATTATCTTGTGAGAAAATAACTTGAGACTATATACATATCCTGTTACGTCTTAAACTTTTATCTTTTAGTATTCATTGATGATTCTTATCTGGATCAATTAATTACAATGATGGTTGCATATAACGATTGCCTTATTCTATCATCCCATCCTTTTAAGACAGAGCTTTTACTTCTCCCATATGTATTTATTTATGTAATTGTGTAACAATAGATTCTTATTGTATTTAACTATAATCCTTTATCTTCATTATTTATAATGCTCAAACTGTCCCAGATATGGCCAGAAGGAGACACTTCAAAATGACTCAGATTTCTTTTGACATGTCACCATCATTAATTGATAATTTTCATCATTTCTGACACAAAAATCATTCAGGCTTCTTTGTAATTTCCCTGTTCCAGTCCTGGAATCAGCTAATCCTGCAAGTAGCTCTGATTTCTTTTAGTATAGTATTTAGATGCCAAGATTTGTCATTAGTGAAATTAGGTGTGCTGTTGATACCTGGGCTTTATTGATTATAGCCCTCCTCAGAGGATATAGCTCAGAAATAGCAGTGTGTAGTTACATGCATCTGTGCAAATCTATGTCTGTATTAGATACATAAATGTACATTTAAATCCATGCATGTCTTATCTATGCCTGTATATTTATGAGTACACCTTCTTACTGATACATCAAATTCCAACCCAATATCACAGCATTCTCCTTTTCTCCTTCTCCTTTTCTGTTTTTAACTCCCTTCTCTAACAGTGAGTATCCTTGCTCCCATTATCTACAAACTTTTTTGTTCAATCCTAGACTACAGATGTTCCTCGCTCACGTAAAGAATGTGTATTTTGTCCTGCTTCGGTTCAGTGTTCTGTATATGTCCATTAAGTCGGTTGAGTTCCCTTTCATTCAGTATTGAGTTCTTAATTTTATATATTGCTTATTTCAGTTTTATAATCTTCATTTCATATTTTGAGATTGTAATTCTTGTCAGTTATTCCATTTTTAATCTAGTGTTTCATTTCCTCTCTTTTTTTTGCTCATTCAATCATAGGTTTTTATAAAATTATTATTTGTTAGCTGAAATATTTGGATCATCTGTAGACCTGTTTCTGTTCTCTCTCTTTGTTCTGTTGTTTTTCATGCTGTTGATTCTCATGCCAAGTAATTTATTTTTTATTTTTATTGAATCAAAGAAATGTGTAGAAACACTGTCACGTTGCAGGCGAGTAGATCTTCTGCTACACCCCGGCAACCTGGGGTTTCTTCTTCTCATCGGCCACATAGGCAAGACTCAACCATAGTCTGACTCAAGTCTTGGTGGAACACCCTGTGATATCTCTGGAACATAACCATATAGACAGCATTTGAGTAGTTGTCACGAGGCCATTTATCATTCATATCCATCTCCTGCATGAAGCTCCCTATATTGTGAGATGAGATATTTTCACATTTGCGTCCCTGTCTTCAGCAAGACATGGGGCTTTTTACCTTGCCCCTTCTCACACACTTTTTTATTGTTGCTAACTATAAAACTTTTTGACTGTAGTTTAGAGTTGGTTCCTTCATAGCAAAGTAACCCACCTCTTGTGTCATCTGTCATCTGGCTTCTGAAATTGAGTGTTATCCTCTGCAAATAGAGATACAAGAGACTGAAACTATACTGATCTTACTTTTGCTCTCTGAGTAATAAACTGTCTAAATCCGTTTGGCCTCATTATTCCTTAACAGAAGTGTGGCAAACCAACCCAGCAGCTGCCAGCATGATACTGCTTAGGGATTGCTTGACCACTTGACAGTGGTTCTAAAGTCTAACCCTTTCTTTTTTTAAATTTTTTCCCATACAAAAATTTATACATACATTGTTATGTGACCCTAATTGCTCTCCCCATACTATGACAGCACACTCCTCCTTTCCACCCCTGATTCCCCATGTCCATTCAACCAGCTCCTAACCCTCTCTGCCTTCCCATCTCACCTCCAGACAGAAGCTGCCCATTTAATCTTTTGTATCTACTTGACCTAAGAGGCACACTCTTCACGAGTATCACTTTATGTCCCGCAGTCCCATCCAATCCCTGTCTGAAGAGATAGCCTCGGAAATTGTTTTAGTTCTGGGCTGACAGAGATAACAGGGGCCAGCCTTCTGGGGTTGCTCCAGTCTCAGTCAGACCATTAAGTCTGGTCTTACTAGAATTTGAGTTCTGCACCCCATCTTTCTCCTGCTCCATCTGGGACTTTCTGTTGTGTTCCCTGTCAGGGTGGTCACTGGTGGTAGCCGGGCACCATGTAGTTCTTCTGGTCTCAGGCTGATGAAGTCTCTGGTTTATGTGGCCCTTTCTGTCTCTTGGGCTAATACTTTCCTTGTGTCTTTGGTGTTCTTCATTCTCCTTTATTCCAGGTGGTTGGGACCAATTGATGCATCTTAGATGGCCGCTTGAAAGCTTTTAAGACCCCAGACACCACTCACCAAAGTAAGATGCAGAACATTTTCTTAATAAGCTTTGTTATGCCAGTTGACCTAGATGTCCCCTGAAAGCATGGTCCCCAGAACCCTACCACCTACTCTGTCCCTCGAAGTGTTTGACTGTATTCAGGAAACTTCTTAGCTTTGGTTTAGTCCAGTTGTGCTGACTTCCCCTGTAGGGTGTGCTGTCCTTCCCTTCACCTAAGATAATTCTTATCTACTATCTAGTTAGTAAATAACCCTCACCCGCTCTCCCCACCCTCATAACTGTCAAAGAATGTTTTCTTCTGTGTTTAACCTTTTCTTGAGTTCTCATAATAGTGGTCTTATACAATATTCATCCTTCTGTGACTGAATAAATTCACTCAGTATAATGACCTCCAGCTTCCTCCATGTTATAAGATGTTTCATGGCTTCATCATTGTTCTTTATTGTTGTGTAGTGTTCCATTGTGTGAATATACCATAATTTGTGTATCCGTTCGTCTGTTGCTGGGCACCTATGTTGTTTCCATCTTTTTGCTATTGTGAACAGTGCTGCAGTGAACATGGATGGGTGTGCATATATCTATTCGTGTGACAGCTCTTATTTCTCTAGGATATATTCCAAGGAGTGGGATAGCTGGATCGTATGGTACTTCTATTTCTGGCTTTTAAAGGAAGTGCCAAATCGATTTCCAAAGTGGTTGTACCATTTTACTATCCCACGAACAGTGTATAAGTGTTCCAGTCTCTCCACAACCTCTCCAGCATTTATTATTTTGTGTTTTTTGGATTAATACTAACCTTGTTGGGGTGAGATAATATCTCATTGTAGTTTTGATCTGCATCGAATGGTAGTGATGGCTAATGATCATGAGCATTTCTTCATGTGTCTGTTAGCTGCCTGAATGTCTTCTTTGGTGAAGTGCCTATTCATATCCATTGCCCATTTTTTAATTGGGTTATTTGTCTTTTTGTTGTTGAGGTTTTGCAGTATCTTGTAGATTTTAGAGATTAGGTGCTGACCGGATTTGACGTAACCAAAAATTTTTTCCCCAGTCTTTTGATTCTTCTGGTGAAATCTTGATGAGCATAAACGTTTGATTTTTAGGAGCTCCCACTTATCTAGTCTCTCTTCTGGTGCTTGTGCATTGTTACTTATGGTTCGTATTGTGTTTAGGCCACGTATTAGGGCTCCTAGCATTGTCCCTATTTTTTCTTCCATCATCTTTATTGTTTTGTGTCTCTTGTAGGCAGCATGTAGACAGATTGTGCTTTTTTATCCAATCTGCCACTCCCTGTCTCTTTATTGATGCATTTTGTCCATTTACATTCAGCGTAGTTATAGATAGGTATGAGCTTAGTGCTGTCATGTTGGTGTCTTTTTTGTGTGTGTTTTTCACAGTTTTTTTGTTCCACATAAGTTTCTGTGCTGAGTCTTTTTTTTAAGTATTTTCTTTTCATCTTTTTCATTGTTGTTAATTTTGTATTTGCTGAGTCTATATTTTTCTAGTTTTTTATTTTGACTTGTAGGATTGTTGGTTTCCTTTGTGGTTACCTTAATGTTTACCCCTATTTTTCTAAGTTTATACCAGTCTTTTGTTTCTTTATATCATTGCTTTTCACTGGTTCTGGTGGCCATGTAGACTTTCTGATGCTGGCTCTCTCCCAGTGCAGAAAACGTGCCTCCCGAGCACCACCGCTTGCCTACCTCACCGCTCACCCCCAAGCTGATCAGGCCTGAAAGGCTCAGGCTCTCACCGGGTCAGGTCTGGCAACTACTCGTTGCTTCCAAACCGTCTCTCCCTTCCCCTGCCACTCAGTCCAGTTCCTCAACTCTGCCTTTGATATTTAGGGCTCCAAGATTGCCATATATAATCAATTCACTTGTTTTTTCCAGTCTTTCTTGTAAGAAGGTCCACCAGAAGTGTCTGACTTCTCCACCATCTTGGCCCTGCCCCCCTGGCTAACCCTTTCTTATGCTAAGACAATAGCAAATTTTCTTAAATATCTTATTGGATTAAGACAGAGTTGGCTTGATTGCATTTTAATAAAGGCTAACCATTTTTTATGCTGGGAAGATAGCATGTTTTTGCTTTGTTTTCTTTTGTTATTTTATGTACATTAATCCAGTCAAACTCAGAAGAGAGTCTAGGCTTGACTGCATTTTAGTAAGGCTCGGTTCACCTCTAATTTTCTCTT
Organism: Trichechus manatus latirostris; assembly: GCF_000243295.1. NCBI lineage: Eukaryota > Metazoa > Chordata > Mammalia > Sirenia > Trichechidae > Trichechus > Trichechus manatus. The sequence goes on along the minus strand of NW_004444026.1, from coordinate 346,763 downwards.
CTTTAAGCGTAACTCCCCAGGGATTTCAACAAATAACAGATAATCTGGAATATTCATTATGGTCGTAATTGCCTTTAAGGGACTTTAGTGTCTTCAGTGTCACAATACAGTAAAAAAAAATTTTTTGCTCTAATTCTCAGAGATTTTAACTTTAGGTCGTTGGTT
>NW_004444026.1:328758-335223 GCF_000243295.1 Trichechus manatus latirostris | reverse complement strand
CATTCTCTGTCAGTTTTCTAACTCCATTTGGTGCTTGGCTGAGTTCTTTATCTCTTCATTTGATGTTTTAGGGTTTCAGGATTGTTGTATTCTCTGTTCGGCTTAGTTTTTCGGGTCTTTGCTCTGGAGGGATGGCATGGTGCTTCTGCCTAGAGCACCATTTTTCACAGCTTTAAAATTTGACAAATGATTTTACTATGGAGCTCTTTATTTGATGTATCTCAGATGTTCCACATTTCCACTCCAGTCTTGCATGCCCATCAAAAGTTCTGCTTTTTTCTTGATTCCCCAGCAGAGGATTTTTCCTTGTGCTAAGTGTGTATATATTCAATTTTTTTCTGCTTTTCCAAGAAGTAGTGAATGCTGATCACCGGCTTAATCTCTTTAAAGTACTTTCAACTCAGAATATGTGTCTTTCCTGGAGCCCCACCCCACTGTGGGTTATTTTCTCCTTGTTATTATAAGAATGCACAAAAAAAAAATTTTTTTTTTGCTCTGCTGGTGGATTTGGGCTTAGCTCCTTCACCTCTTGGCTTCAACAAATCCAGAATCCCATGACACTCACGGATCCTTATATTATACATATTTAAAAATGAAACTGTGACACCTATATCTATCCTTTCTCTTCTTAGCGCCTTTTTAGCAGTCTTTTTATATTTACAAGTAAAATATTCTAATGTACCCAGTCCATGTGATCTGCTGAATTCATGTCCCTTTACCTCAAATATTTATTGAGCATTTGCTATTTCCCAGACATTGTTCAAAGCGCTTGGGATGCATTAGTAAACAAAATAGATATCACTGAGCATATATTTTTATGAAGTGAGACTGACAATGATATAATAAATAAGTACATTAGGAAGAATGTTAGAAGGTTAAAAATGCTTAGAAAAAATATAGAGTAAGGTAAGAAGTATGGTTTGGAGGTCATATTTCTTCAGTGATGGAGAAAGTTGCAGTTTTTTATGAATTTGTCAAGCTAGGCCTCATTGAGAAGGCAACATATAAGCAAAGATTTGAGGTACATGAGATAATGAGCCATAGGGCAGAGCATCCCAGGAAGGGGAAACAGCTGGTGCAAATTTCCTGAGGAAGAGCTTGCCTGTTATCTTTGAAAGACAGGAGGCCAATGTGACTGGAGTGGAATGAGTAAGGACAGATCTCAAGACTAGAATTTTTAAGACGTTTAGAGCAAAACCCATATATTCAAAGAATCTCTATTTATAATAAATGTAACAAAATAAATATTTTTTCAAAGAAAAAGCTTAGGAAACTTTTTTTTTCATTAAATACTTTTTATTTTTACTTTACAGAGCTTTTTTACCTCAGAATTTTAGAGTTTATGGTTATAATGGCACAGGAAGTATGAAACCTCTTGAACAAAATTTTCAGGTATGTTTTTTAACTGTTTGTGTTTTAGCTTTGTCATGTCAGTTTTTCTGTGATCATCCTATTTAGGGTCCACATCTAGAATACAAAGGGATGGGGTTATGCTTTGTTTTGTCTTGGAATGAATTTAACCATATCCAACAGAAACTATTTCCTTTGATGATATGATAGTGCAGCCTGGTAAAGGAGAACTATTTAAAGGGCTCATATCCATTTTCATAGAGCAGATGAAAAAGGGTGAATTTGAAGCTGAGCGGCAATACATCAATAATTGAAACAGTCTACAACTTTGACTATTCCACTTCCACATGTGCTCTTCTACAGGCATTTGAATTCCAGCAAAACAATAAAATCACTCTACGTTTTTACCAACAAGATTTAGCTGTCCTTTATACAAGCAAAATTGTTACCCTTTCCCCAAAATAAGGAGAAATACAATCCCAGGAGGCATTGTATCCATTTCTGGCTGTATTAATTTCTCCTCAAATTCAGTCATAATCCCACTGAATATTCTGTTGCTTAAAGAATAAATTGTAAAGCTAACCTCCAAAAACTTGTATGTAAATGAATAATAGGAAAAAGGGAAATAAAAAGAAAATGGTTAGTATATACAAAATAAGCACATGCATATTAGAAGTAAAGAGAAAATATGCAAAACTACTCCAGTGTTCATTTCTGTAATTGTCATGAAGCCATGAATGATATCTATGGCTTCCTTTTTCCACTGCTTATTTCCTTATTCTCTTGCCCTCAGCCAGAACCTCAGCTAGTTATAGTTCTTTATGTAGTGGAGTGGCCCAAATCTTTATTCCAAAAGTGCCTGGGTCCTTAATCAAACTTTTTTTTTTTGGTTGCTGTAATTTTCCATTAAATTTTACTATTGAACTGTAAAAGGTGACTCAGAGAATACCCTGGGTTCAAAATATGCTCTCCCTGTCTCCATTGGTAGAAGCAACCAGCTTTCCCTTTGTTAATCAGATTCAGTCAGTCCAGCTAGGATATTATCCTGTCTGTTCAGTGGCATAAAAATCCATTGCCGTCGAGTCGATTCTGACTCATAGTGACCCTATAGGACAGAGTAGAATTGCCCCATAGGGTTTCCAAGGAGCAGCATTCAAACTGCCAACCTTTTAGTTAGCAGCCAAGCTCTTAACCACTGCACCACTAGGGCTCTGCTCAGTGGCATAAGGATTCCAAAATATCCAGGTGGTAGTTTAATTGTACAATTTATTGTGTACCCCAGGGAAAAATTCCACCTTGGTGATCAAGAGCTAAAAGTTGCTGGGATGGAAAGCAAATATTCTGCAAGGGGTTATTAAGTATAATAGTGTCGGGCTCCCACTTCAACACCTTGATTCCTGGACCTGTATATTCTGGTACCATATAATGGTCTCTGATGAAAGCATGACTCCAGTTTTTTGGGGTATTATCTTCCAACTGACATGGTAAATGAATCTTAAGTAAGTCATTCTACTTTTCATTTAGGCCAGATGCTTCCAGATGATCGAGTATGTGGTGGTTGTTGTTGTTAGTTGCCGTCAGATAGACCCTTGACTCACGGCAACCCCATGCAGAATAGGATTGGGATGTTGTGGTTATTGATTTGAGATTTTTCTCTTTCTTATTATGGGTATTTACAGCTATAAATCTTATAGTGTTGTTTAAGTCTTCTATTTCCTTGTTGATCTTCTGCAAAATTGTTCCATCCATTATTGAAAGTAGGGTATTGAAGTCTCCAACTATTACTCTTGAATTGTCTATTTCTCCCTCCATTTCTATTAGTTTTTGCTTCATATATTTTGGTACTCTGTTATTTGGCGGTATTAGGTGCATAGATGTTTACAATTATTATATCTTTCTAATGAATTGACCCTTTTGCTATGATAAAATGTCACTCAAGCTTTCTTGTGATTACTGTTTCCTTGATATAGCATTTTCCATCCTTTTACTTTCAATCTATTTGTTTCTTTGAATCTAAAGCATACCTCCTGTAGAAAGCATATAGTTGGATCATGATTTTTACCAAGCCTGACCATCTTTGCCTTTTGATTGGATTGTTTAATCTAATCACATTTAATGTTATTACTGATGTTGGATTTATATCTGCCATTTGACTTTTTGTTTTCTATGTGGCTCATGACTTTTTTGTTCCCCTATTCCTCTGTTACTGCATTCTTTTGTGTTAATTGAATGTATTCTAATGTCATTTTTAAATTCCTTTAATCATTTTTCTCACTAAATATTTTGAGTTACTTTTTTAGTAGTTTCTCTACGTCTTAGATTGTATATATTATGTTATTTATTCACTCATTTTGGGGTATGGATCATACTTTTCTGTCTCTTTGCATGTCTTATAATTTTTGTTTGGACCTGGACATTTTAGATAACATTGTAGCTACTCTGTGTACGTCCCTACGCCTCTCTGGGGCTTAAATTGTCTTTGTTGTTGTTTTTGTTTCTTGACTGTTTACTTGTTTAGTGACTGACTGAATTATTTTAGTCAAGTTTAACTCTAGAATAACAGTGGTTTTGGCGGGGCTTTTTTTATCTCTTCCATTGATCACTCTGCTCAGCTAATTCTTGGCTGGTTGCTCTATTGTTTTCAACAACATCCTGGGGCATATATTGCTATGCAGTCTAATCCAAACAAATTTAGGCTCCCTTGAAGTAAAATTCCCCAGGGCAAGGTTTGATATTTGTTCCTACTCCACGAAATCATCTCTAATGTCTATAGATTCATCTCCCTCCGTAGGTCTCTCCCATAAACTAGCCTGCCTGCAGTTTAGCCTGTATCTTCACTGAATCCATGAATTTCTTTCCAATTGTCTTTCAGTATAATTGCCACTGTTTTTGAAAGAATTTTTAAGTTTAAACTTCTCCACACTGTGTTGCAAATGAAATCAGTTCCTTTGACAAGAAATTAGAAGTTATCTGCTTCTCCCACCAGACACAATTTTTGAGCCAGGGCTATGTAGGTGGGAGTAGAATCAGTGGCAAGCTTTTGTCTGAGTAATACTCTTGCTTTTGGAGCTTAGTACTTGGTAAGGAAGGGGATCTATAGACTGCGTTCTTATCAACCTACTTTTCCTGGTGTGGAGTCATTGCCTTATGAGCCGGAGCAAAGGTGATCAAGGTTATAGCATATTCAGAAGTGCCACACCTAGTGCCATACTATTCTATGATCCGGGCCTGGGCTGAAGAAGAGATCTCTCGCCTCTTGGCTGCACTTGCCTGGAATTTAGCCTCAACAACAGGTAGCTAGGGCAGAATGGGCAATAGTGACGTCCTGCTCCTCCCAGGAAGAAAGCACTCTGACTGGGAGCAGCAGGAGAGGAATGCTGTGTTCTTGGCTGCAGTAGTCCAGATGGAATTTCCACCTTGATTAATTGAGAGGGGAGAGGGTCCAACAGTCTTGGTTCAAATACTACAGACTCTTGCTTTTCTTACTAAATATTGGTAATTTTCTTGAATAGATATCTTTACCTTTTTTTTAGGATCATTTTCTTTTAGGACCGTTTCCAAAGGTAGTTTGTTTATAATTTTTATTGGTTTCACTGGAGAGAGTCTGCAGAGCTCCTCTTGCTGTTATGCTGAAAGTCAATCCTCCATACGCTCATTTTTGAAGAATAATTTTACTAGATATATAATTCTGGATTGCCAGGTTATTTGTCTCTCTTAGCACTTCACTTATATCATTCCATTGTGTCCTGGCCTCCAACGTATTCAATGGGAAGTCAACCATCATTTGTATGATTGTTCCCCTGTATGTTGTATGTTGCTTTTCTGTGGTAGCTTTCAAGATTTTTTTCTTTGTTTTCAATTTTAGGAGTTCATCTTGATGTGAATGAGGTTCATGAATCTATAAGATGTTTCTCACTAAATTTGAGAAAATTTTGCTCATTATTTTTTCAAATATTTTTACATCCTTTTTCTCTTTCCTTTTTCTCTAGGACTCCAATTAAACATATGTTAGAATTCTTAATACTGTCCCACAAGTAACTGTATCTATGTTCAATTTTTAATTTCTTTTTCTCTTGACTTTCTTTCATATTTGATGATGTCTATAGATCTATCGTTTAGTGCTTGTACCTTTCCTTTTGACATTTCCATTTGTAGTAAAGCTGATCAAGTTTATTTTTCATTTTAAATATTATATTTTTTTGTTGTAATATTTATATTTAGCATTTTTATAACCTGTATTTCTTGGCTGAAATCTCATTTCTTCCCTCATTATGCACATTTTTAATATCTATTTTAACGTAATTTTCTACAAATTCCAAATTCTGGTTTATTTCAGAGTCAGTCTTTCTTCTCTGCCTTTCCGCCTGCTGTGGGCCACATTTTCTTGTTTATTCACATATTATTCTTATCATATGCTGGGCATATTCAGTGGGACATTGTAGAGCATGTGAATCTGTTATCTTTCTTTAGAGTTTTTATTTTTGTTCTTGTTGTCAGTTGCCATTGAGTCTATTCCGACTTATGGTGACCTCATGTGTGCAGAGTAGGGTTTTCAAGGATGTCACTTTTCAGAAGCAGATCTCCAGGACTGTCTTCCTCTGGGTGACTTCTAACTGCCAACCTTTCAGCTAGTAGTTGAGCACTTCACTGTTTGTACCACCCAGGGAATCCTGTTTTGTTCTTTCAAGCAGTTAACTTGGCTGGAAATAGCTTCCAAACTCTGTCACTGGTGTTTGGAGGCAGCCACAATCCCTTCTCACTTCTTTCAGCTTTTCTGCTCTTGCATTCTCCTGGGCCACTTAGGATCTCTTTCCTGTATTCTCCGTTCATTGTAAATCAAGAATTGAATTTACACCGGAGTTAATAACATAGGTTTTGGGGGCTCACTCTGTGCGTCATTTATTCCCATCTCACCTCAGTTTCCAGAACACTTTTCAAACATTGTTTCTACCTTCAAGCCATTAAGATGGGGGCTTTCTATTTGAGTATTAGACACCTATTGCTGCATTGCCGGGGGCAGTGTCCTCAGGTGAAAACCCACACAAATGCGAATCTCAGCTAATGCAGTTTTTCTTTCCAGCGTTGATTCCCTTTACTGGCTTCCTTTACAGTCAC
>NW_004444026.1:321669-323101 GCF_000243295.1 Trichechus manatus latirostris | reverse complement strand
ATGTACTTTGGACGTGTTATTAGGAAGGACAAGTCTCTGGAGTAGAACATCATGCTTGGTAAAGTGGAGAGTCATCAAAAAAGAGGAAGCCCCTCAAGGAGATGAATTGACACAGTGGCTGTAACAACAGGCTCAAACATAGCAATGATTGTAGAGATTGTTTCTTGTTCTGTTGCACATAGAGTTGCTATGAGTTGGAACTGACTGAAGGGTACCTAACAACAACAATAACATCGCCACACACACACACACACATATATATGTATATATATGAGAGAGAACATTGATGATCTTTTCTACTTCCTGAATATTCTCACCAATGTCCTTTGATATCTTCTTAATCTGTTTAATTCATCTATATTGCCATTGTTTGGTTTTTGTTGTTTTCTTATACAGCTGGACTCATCTCAGTGGTGTGTTCTTTAATCTTCTTGCCTACATCCAATTATTTAGTATTTTCTTTGCCAAGACAAGCTTCTTAGTAGAATTGGGGACATGTTTATATAACACATATTTAAGCACTTTTGTCTCCATCTGTGGCTACTATCTCTTAATGAAATGACTTTTGAGGTCTTTGAAATCTGACACCTGCCCACCTTTCTGACACACATTTCTTGGCGTTTTCTTATATGCTCTTTCTTAACTTTTTATTTAATGGACTATTTTCATTTAATAGACTATTTTTCTTTTTTGAAAAAAAATTTATTGTTCAGTAAATGAATGAATGAATGATCAAATTAAATTTGTCACCAATTGCTTATCAAAGATAAAAATGAACAAGGCTTACTTCAAGCAATATTAGGCAACCAATATTTATGTCGATTAATACAAATGAATGGTTTTGAATCATCCAATTCATTAATATGTGTTTCTCTCAATTAATTTGGGTATCTTTGTCCTCCAGTAAAGTATTATTTTCTTTTTTAGGGTTTTTAGTGGCTCCTGTAAGCAAAGAACGTAACTTTCCCATGAAAATTATGACGTATTTGGTGCTTTAAGTTTGATTGAAATGGTGAGAAGACAGTTAACCCACAAAGGAACGTGTTCAGCATTTTTAAGATAAAACCCTTAAATCTCCAAGGCTTGGGGCAGGAAAGAGAATTTTAAAGTGATAAATGATCAAGCAGTCCTAAATTTGTCTTACTGACCTTTTTAACTTTTCTTTTTCCTTTAAGTTACTGTAAAAACCGAAACTCCAAACCAGTTACCGTCAAATCAATTCTAACTCATGGCAACCTCACGTGTTGCAGAGAACTGTGTGCTCCAGAGGGTTTTCATGGCCGTGACCTTTCGGAAGCAGATCTCAAGGCCTTTCTTCAAGGCACATCTGGGTTATTTCAGATCGCCAACCTTTAGGTTTCTGACCTTGACTCAAGCCCCAGACTTGCTGTTCCCACTTTAATGCTCTTTTTCTTTTGTTAAGAAGAACTTT
>NW_004444026.1:267620-321449 GCF_000243295.1 Trichechus manatus latirostris | reverse complement strand
TTATTTTAGTGACTATTTTGAATTATCCACACTGTAACATCAAAGTATTTGCAAACCCTAATAGGTCACTTACAGTTTTTCCCTAGTGCATTAATCCTAGATTGCCTTCATATAATAATAATAATAATGAAAATGGCTAGCACTTTTATTAATAACACAACAATTTTTACTTACTCATCCTTATTCAGCTGAATCTAAGTCACAGAGAAGTTAGCCCAGAGTTCCGATCCCACGTGGCCTGGCTCCAGCATCTGTGCCTTTAACTGCTATAATCTAAGTGGGTGACACCATATCCACCATCCAGAATCCACAGCATTAGACATTTGTGATCCAGCTTAAGAAAGTCAGTCATTTTAACTCTGTTGCTCACCTTTTTCCACGATGATTTATACCAGGAGTAACATTACCCCTCAGAAGAAATCCCACAGGGAATACTCATTACTCTTTCAGGGCCATAAGCAGGACTGTAACACACAATGTTGTACTAATGGCATCATTAAGCTGTTAGAAATATACACATTTGGTATTTGGGAGATGATGGGAGGATTTCTCTTCAGAGAAAAGAATAATGTGACTTGCCCAATACCAGTGAGGATGCAGAGAATGGAAGGGAGAAAAAAGTTATTTTTTTGAGTCAATTAAATGCTTGATTAGGTATCAAAGACGTGACGAAAGAAATAAGGAAATCATTATTAAGAGGATTCTGTGATACCTTTATTTATAATAACTGGTTGTATTTCTATGTTTTTTTCCCTTTGCTGTTGACTGCAACTCATAGTGACCCTATAGGACAGAGTAGAACTGCCCCATAGAGTTTCCAAGAAACAACTGGTGGATTTGAACTGCCGACCTTTTGGTTAGCAGCCAAGTTCGTAACCACTGTACCACCAGGACTCCATTTCTATGTGGAAGGTCTTATTTTTCTACATTAAGTCATTAACAGTAGTGATATACATTAATATCTTTAAGAAATTCTTTAATTTTGACATGAAGTTGTGTGTGTGCGTGTTTTTTTTTTTTCCAGCCAGTATCAGATTTCTCTCAGTTTATAGAAATGCATGTTGTAGTTGAAAAAAATTTGGTAAGTATATTCTGATTTATTGTCTTATATCTCATATTAGCAATGAGAGTTTTTCAAAATAATTTGGAACAAAGTTTTAACAAAAGAGAAAGAATGATAATTTTTATTTTTGCTCTGTGTTAATGCATTTTAAACTTTTAGTATCAGTAGTAAATTGGCAATCAAACTTCTATTAAATATTTATTCTTAATTTTATAGAAATTTTGAAATAAAAATAGTTGTTACCTTTAGGATAGTTTGTTAGTAATATTTAGAAACTTTTATTTGAGAGCCATTATAGAAATTTATGCTATGTATCCTAGCCCTTTTTTAAATTTTAAAAGTAATGCCTGAGGTTATTTACATTATATAAAGAGGAAATAAAAGTTGTACGTTAATAAATGTTTTTGTTTGGCAGGGAAAAAAGCTGTTAATATTTGGGGGAGGAATCATTCCTGAAATTTATTTCTTTCAGGATATCCCCATAAAATGGAGTCCAATTCTTTGGGATTTGGAATGCCTGGAGTAATTTTATTATCTTTTTTGTTTTGTTTTGTTTTCCATCTTTACTGGTTTTCATTTTTTTCCCTTTTCCTCTATTTTGTGGGAAGTTTCCCAGTCTTAGTGTCTAAAACCAATGCAGTTTGCTTGTATTTTGGAATTTCACAATGTATCCTCCCTCTATATTCATTTTCACAGCTTACTGTTTTTGTTTCATGGATGCACAATCTTCTTTGTCTTTCTGTTGATGATGTTAAAATTTTATTGTAAGATATTAACTCTTGACATAGACTCTTTCATTATTACCTACTTGTTTTGGCACCTTCATTCAATGTTAAACATTTTATTCAACCATCTAGTCATTTCATATTTAGTGGTAGAAGCTCTTTGCTGGAGCTCGGACTTGTCCACAGTGACCAAAATGTTTTCCAAAATAAGTATAACATTTTCCATTCCCACCAGTGATACGTGAGGGTCCTAATGGCTTCACTGTCCTTTTGTTTATAGCCATTTTAGTGGGTATGTAGTGGTATCTAATTGTAATTTTAATTTACATTTCTCTGATCACTGATGATATTGAGTATATTTTCATATACATGTTAGCCGTTCATATATCTTCTTTGGTGTAATGTCTATTCAAATATTTTGCTCATTTCTTAACTTTGTTTTTTTTGTCTTCTTAATATGGAGCTGTGCATGTTTTTGATATATTCTACATACAAGTCTTTCATCAGATATATGATTTGCAGATATTTCCTCAGTCTCTGGCTTGCCTTTTTATTTTTTCATGGTGTATATTTAAGCACAACAGTTTTAATTTTGATGAAGTCCAATTTGTTAATTTTTTTCTGTGAGGACTTTTTCATATTATATCTAAGAAGTATTTGCCTAGCTCAAGTTTATGAAAATGTTTTCTGTTAGTCCTATGTTTTCTTGTAAAACTTTTACAGTTTTAGCTCTTATATTAAGATCTATGATCCACTATAAGTTAATCCTTGTGTATAATGTGTGCTAAGGTTCTAAATTCATCCTTTTGCAAGTAGCTATCTAATAGTAATAGCACCACTGAAAATATCATCATTTCCTGTGAGTTGTATGATCGCTTCCATGATAAGATTTGATATAATGTGATCACCTCCATGATGGGATCTGTTGTGAGTAGCCAGTCAGTTGAAAGGGAGTTTCCTTGGGCGTGTGGCCTGCATTGAATATAAGTGGACATTCTGGCAAGGCTTGTGGACTTTTGCTTACTCTGGATCCTGCAGTTGGCTCTTTCGTCTGACCTCCAGTTCTTGGGACTTGAGCTGGCAGCTTACCTTTGGTCTTGCCTGCCACTTTTGGGATTCATTTTGCAGCCTGTGAGCAAGACCCCTGCTCTCTGACCTGCTGATCTTGGGCTCACCAGCATCTGTGGCTATGTGAATCAGGAGGGGCTTCTGTCCTGATCCATGGACTTGGGACGTTCTAGCCTCTACAACCACGTGAGCCATTTCCTTGATATAAATTTCTCTCTATTTATTTTTATACCCTTTACTGGTTTTGCTTCTCTAGAGAACCTAGCCTAAGACAGGCTGCAAGGGCAGCTGATCTGAAGGACTGAGTTCTTCTAACCTGTGAGCTCTGATCCAGGTCTGGGTAGCTGGGGGATCAGAGAAATGCTGCATGAGTGGCTGGTCTGATGAAAGGTGTTTGTATAACTTATGACCCAGCTCTGGGTGGCTGGGGCAGAGAGAGAAAGTGCTGCTTTGGCAGCTGACTGCAAGGATGGAAATGGGGTAGGTGAGGACTGGATCCATTTCTAGGTGGGGACAGGATTCATGCTGATCCTTACCACAAGGTTAACAATAAAGGTGGGATTTGCCCACTGTGCCCCTTGTTTACTGCAGTTCCCCAAGGAAACGCTTTGGTACTTTGTCAATTAATTGACAATCAATATATGAGTTTATTTCTGGACTCTGAATTCTCTTCCACTGATCAATATGTCTATCACTACATCAGTACTGCAGTGACTTGGCTATTCTGTATCCTTTGAGTTTCTGAAAAAATGTAAAAGTCGGCTTTAAATTTCTTCAAAAAAGGATGCTGGAATTTTGATAGGGATTATGTTAAATCTATTGATCATTTTGGGGAGGGTTAATGTCAACAATTTTAAATCTTCCAAAACATGATCATGACACCTCTCTTCTTTTATTTAGATCTTTGAGTTTTCTCAACAATGGTTAGTAGTTTTTCTGTGTATAAGTCTTGCAATTTTTGTTAAATATGTTTCTAACTATTTTCTTCTTTTAATTCTACTGTAAATGGATTGGTTTTTCTAATTTTGTTTTTGGATTGTGCATAGCTAGTATAGAGAAATTAAATTGATATTTATATATGCTGTGACTTCCTGTTTATTACTTCTAATAGTTGTGTGTGTGTGTATGTATGCATGTGTGTATTTCACAAGATTTTCCACATACAGGATCCTGTAATGAAAAAAAAGGATGGATTTATTTTAAACTTCCCAATCTGGATGCTCTCTCTTTCCTTTTTTTTTTTTTTTTTAAATTATTTGCTTTGCTAGGAACCCCAATACGGTGTTTGAATAGGGGTCAACAGAGAAGAGATTCTTGTGTTTGTCCCAGTGTTTGTGAGACAGCAGTAGTCTTTAATCAATATGATATTACTTGTAGTTTTTTCATAGAAGCCTTTTATCAGATTCTAAGTGTGTTGAGAATTTTGATCACGAATAGGCATTGGATTACATGGGATGCATTTTTAGTGTCTTTTGAGAGGTTTTTTGTCATTTATCATATTAGTTAAATGTATTCTGTTAATTGATCTTTAGATGTTGGGGACTTGGTCTGTCTTGTTGAATATCCCATGGAACTTGAAAAGAATGTGTATTCCTCTTTTGTTGGATGGAGTGTTCTATAAATGTTGATTAGATCCTTGTCTTAGTCGTCTAGTGCTGCTGTAACAGAAATACCACAAGTGGATGGCTTTAACAAAGGAAAATTTATTTTCTCACAGTCTAGTAGGCTAGAAGTCCAAATTCAGGGCGTCAGCTCCAGGGGAAGGCTTTCTCTTTCTGTCAGCTGTGGAGGAAGGTCCTTGTCGTCAATCTTCCCCTGGACTAGGAGCTCCTCCGCACAGGAACTCTGGGTCCAAAGGAGGCACTCTGCTCCTGGCACTGCTGTCTTGGTGGTATGAGGTCCCCCACTCCCTGCTTGCTTCCCTTTCCTTTTATCTTTGTAAGATAAAAGGTGGTGCAGGCCACACTCCAGGGAAACTCACTTTACATTGAATCAGAGATGTGATCTGAATAAGGGTGTTACAATCCCACCCTAAGCCTCTTTAACATAAAATTACAATCATAAAGTGGAGGACAGCCACACAATACTGGGAATCATGGCCTAACCAAGTTGACACATATTTTTGGGGGACATAGTTCAATCCGTGACAATCCTGTTGGTTGATTGTGTTATTCAGTTCTTCTATATCCCTGCTGGTTTTCTGTCTTGTATTTCTATCAAGTGCTGACAGTAGCCTGTTGAAGTCCCCAACTGTAATTGTGGATTTCTCTATTCCTGCTTTCAGCTGTATTGGTTTTTACTTCATATATTGTGAAGTTCTGCTGTTGGTACATACATATTTAGAATCATTATGACTTCTTGGTGGATTGGTTCTTTTATTGTTTTGTAATGTCCCTGTCTATTGTAATTTTTTTGCTTTGATGTCTACTTTATCTGATACTGATAATGATATCTGATATTCTTGCTTTCCTTTAATTAAAAATTTCACGGTATGTCTTCTTCATCCTTTCACTTTCAGCCTACCGATATTATTATATTTGAAGTAAATTTCTTTTAAACAGCAAATAGTCATAGTTGGGGCATGGAGTTTGTGTTCTTCTGTTTTTTAGTCTACTCTGCCTATTTTTGGCTTTTAATTGATATATTTAAACCATTATATTTAAATAATTATTGATATGTTAAGGCTAAAATCTGACATTTCATTGTATTTTTTCTGTTTGTTCTGTCTGTATTGCTTTTTTTCTCTCTTTTATTACCTTCCTTTGGGTTACTTTAACTTTTTTTAGATTTTCATTTTGAATTACTTATACAGTTTTTGAGTACATCACTTTGCATAGTTTTCTTAGTAGCCTCTCGCTTTTGATATATATGTGTGTGTGTATGTAACTTATCACAGTTTACTACTATCAAAAGTTAACCACTTGGCATGAAGTATTACTATGATTTTCACTAATCTTATTGTATTTTCTAATTTCTCCTGTGATTTCTTCTTTGATCATTGCTTATTTACAGTTATATTGTTTAGATGCTACATATTTTGAATTTCCCAAACATGTTTATCTTGTCTGTTTTTAATTTAATTTCATTGTGGCCAGATATTGTACTCCATATTTTTTTAGTGCATTTAACTTCATTGAGGCTTGTTTATGGCCTAGTATATAGCCTGTTTCTGGATCATGTTCTGTGTGCACTTAAGGAAAACGTGTATTCTTCTGTTGTTGGCTGGAATATTCTATAGATTATTGGTTTATAGTTTTTTTCAAGTCTTCTATATCTGTTTTGATTTTTGTCTAGCAGTTTTGTCTATTATTGAACGTCATGTACTGAAATGTCTTCTGTAAAGAGTATATAGTTGTTTCTTGTGGTTTTACACTGTAATGTCTTCTGTAAACAGCATGTAGTTGTTTCTTGCGGTTTTATTTTTGTTGTTGTTTGTGTGTGTGTGCTTTCTTAATCAAGTCTGAAAATCTCAGACTTCTACTTGGATTATATAGTCTATTCAAATTTAATGCTATTATTGATAAGTTTTTATTTACGTCTGCCATTTTAATTTTTGTTTTCTATCTGTTTTATAACTACTTTCTCTATTCTTCCTCTATTACATTCTTTTGTCATAAGCGAGTATTTTCTAATACTATATTAATTCTTTGTTTTTATATAGTCATTTAATTTTTTTTAATTAACCTTTTTATTTTGAGATTACCGTATATTCATGAGGTCACTGTATATGCAGTTGTAAGAAATACTGCAGAGTGATCCAGTGTGCCTCTTAAGCAGTTTTTCTCCATTTGTAATATCAGTGTTACAACGAGGATATTGACATTGATGCAGTCAAGATATGGAACAATTCCGTCAGCCCAAGGATCTCTTGTGTTATATTTTCACAGCCATGCTCACCTCCCCTTACTTGCCTTTCCCTGATCTCTGGAAACCAGAAGTCAGTCTCCATTTCTGTAATTTTGTCGAGAATGTTATGTAAATGGAACCATCCACATAACCATTCTGGAAGTTCTCCCTTAACTGTTTCTTGAACAAGCTTTGAAATCAAGCTACCTCCTCTTAGAGCCATTTTTTCTCTCTTTCAGAGAAACTGACGTAGCCAGTCCTTAAGTATTTTGGGTTTTGCAAGGTGAATTAGGATGCTGTACTTGTTAATGATTCAAATATTTTAGATACATACGTTTTCCTGTTTCCAAATTTTGTTTTGTAATTTTTTTTTCTTGGAGCTTTCATCTTTGTATTGATACTTTTATAATTGTTTTAATGAAGTTTCAGGCAGGCATGGCTTTGAATAGGTGTGTTCAGTCTACAGTCTTTCAGATTTAAGATTTCACTGTTGGAAAACATTTAAATATTATAATTTAGAGCTTTTTTCCAAAAAATGTTATTTTTATTTAATAAATTGATAGTATACTTATACCTGGTTTGTAGTTTTTTTGTATTTATAAATATTTTCTAATTTTTCACACAGTTTTGTATGATTTCTTTAATAATAAAATAATATTGTTTAAGAACTAGTATACTGGTAATTTAATCAATATAATATTTCACAATATTAAATTTTAAACAGAAGAATAGCAATCATCAAATAATAAATAATATGCATTTAGATATAAAAGGTAATTGTATTTTTCAGTATGATCACATGGGCTCTGACACGGCTGTTGTTGCTGAAAAAATTTTCCAGTTGATTGGATTGATCAATGCTGTAAGTATTTGCTTTTTAGTGCTTTTGCATTTGTTTGTGTTACTTAAACAACTACTTTAGCTTATTTTATGACACTGCCAGAACATAAATCTTTAGTGAACTTGGACAAAGTACATAACCATTTTAAGTTTTAGTTTTCTTATTTATAAAATAGAAATAATAATACCATATACCTAAACAAGTTGTAAGAATTAAATTATATAAAACACTTGGCACAAGCCAGGCTTAAGTGAAAGCATTTAAAATTGTTCAGTGTTACTTGTATTACTAGTGGTACTTTTTTACTTATTATTATAGTTTGAAAGATCCAATCTGACCTACAGTTTACTTGTTAAATATTTGTTATCAATATAGTGTTTATATTCCTAAGTATATTCCCAAATCTATTTAAACCATAATGTTTGAACATATTTTCCATGTTTTCTATTTTAGATTTTTACTTCATTTAATATTACAGTAATTCTATCTTCATTGGAGCTTTGGATAGATGAAAATAAAATTTCGACTACTGGAGATGCTAATGAGTTATTACACAGATTTTTAATATGGAAAAGATCTTATCTTGTTTTGCGTCCACATGATGTGGCATTTTTACTTGTGTAAGCATAATATCTTGGCAGTACTAAAGCTTATACAAAGAAAATATTTCCATGTCTTTTCTAATATCTGACTGTGGATAGTCCTGCGGGGTAGGGATCATGTGCCATTTTTTCCTGACATATAACATAGTGTGAATTTATTTTTTTCAACAAAGTCTTATAATGGAATTATTGATATCATTCTATTTATTGGTTTGTAGGTAAAGGTCACTCTTTCAATCTTGTTACCAGAATGTAACATGTCATGAAATGTCCCTAACTATTCATAAAACTAGTAAAATCGATCTGAAAAAATATCCTTGAATTCCATAAATATAGTAAACTTGGCTTTCTTCTAGTTTGTTGCCCAAATTAAAACAAACTAACAAATATATGGAAACATGAGTGTATATTTTAATGCTTCTGTCATAACATACTCACACTGCACTATATTTAAAATGTAACTCTCTACTTCTATTTAATAATATCTTTATTTTTCTTTTATCAATATTCAGGTTGAATTGTACATATACAATTATATGTATTTATATATATACATAAAATATATATATATTGCTAATCCTTCTTATTATGTTTCTCATAAACAAGCCCTACATTTGCATGGCTCTGGCTGGCTAACTCTATTTGATCCATAAGGTGACTCTGCCCATTTATCAACTGCATTTCCTGAGGTTTTTAATTTTAAAGGCTTTTATTCATTGGTTATTTGAAATGTATTGAATTTATTTATTTTACTTTAAGAAACACTACAGAAAAATTGAATCTTCATTATTTTCTAGGTTCATATGAAAACATACTTCCTGTTATTTATTTTTAAGTCTATTTTATCATGTTTAAAAGAAGGAGAAGCATTTAGTCACTCCTTATTCTTTGCTTCATTACTGTTAGGTGGAAATATCTTTTAGGTTAATATAAATATGCAAAATTTGAAATCATCTTAAAAATTTAATATTAACTGTGTGTGGTTTTACAAAATTCTAGTTTTAAAAAATTCTGATAATTTTTTAAACTCAAATTCTGATGCTTTTTTAAACTTAAGTTACAGAGAAAACTCAAATTATGTTGGTGCAACCTTTCAAGGAAAGATGTGTGATAGCAACTATGGAGGAGGTGTTGCTCTGGTATGGTAAGATTTAATTTACTTGGCTAAGATGTATAGATAGAATGCTATATAGGTTAACATATGGTTAAAATTTTCCTTATTTTATTATTTCTAAGTATTTATTATTTGCATTAGGATTCTAAGGATCTGTTTCTCTGCTGCTGATGGAAACATTTGAAATATAAATTCTCATTTAACCTGTACATATAAAAATTTTTATAATTTTTCCTCTCGTATGTTCAACCTATCCTTTTTTAGAAAGTTGTTATTTTTAAGGGTTCCGTTCTACTTAAGTTATATTATTATGTTCTCATCAATTTTTCATAATTTTAGTATTGAATAATTTTTTATTTTTATTTGAAGCATAGATTTTTTTTTTTTTTTTTATATTTTATTATGTCGGTAATGTAATCCTGAACTAGATTAAAATGTAACTTTTTAAACTGCTTATCATTTGCTTTTAAATGCTTCATGGAACATGTGATGGTTAAGGTTGTGTGTCGGCTTGGCTGGGCCGTGATTCTCAGTGGTTTGGCAGTTGTGTAATGATGTAGTTTGGCAGTAATGTAATGATGTAGTTTGGCAGTTATGTAATGATGTAGTGGCAGTTATGTAATGATGTAGTCATCCTCCATGATGTGATCTGATATGATCAGCCAATCAGTCATAAAGGGAGTTTCCTTGGGGGTGTGGCCTGTGTCCAATATTTAGATGGATGTTCTGACAAAGTTTGCTCACTTGCTCTGGATCCTACATCTGACCTCCAGTTTTGGGCACTTGAGTCAGTGACCTGTGAATCTTGGGTTCATTAGCTCCTACAGCTACATGAGTCAGAAGAAGCCTCC
Organism: Trichechus manatus latirostris; assembly: GCF_000243295.1. Taxonomy (NCBI): domain Eukaryota; kingdom Metazoa; phylum Chordata; class Mammalia; order Sirenia; family Trichechidae; genus Trichechus; species Trichechus manatus. The sequence goes on along the minus strand of NW_004444026.1, from coordinate 311,339 downwards.
AGCCTGATGCCTGACCCATGAATTTGGGACTTGCCAGCTTCTACAACTGTGCGAGCCATTTCTTTGAGATATATCTCTCTCTCTGTATATATACACTTCACTGGTTTTACTTCTTTAGAGAACCGAGCCTAAGATAGGGCATAAATGAAGAATAACTGAACCAAATATGAGATTTTAAGTTCTGTGCCCTAACAAACGTTGTTTACCTTAGTAGAAAATGTTGGTGCACTCAAAATTTGTCTGTTTTTGTAACTGTTTAATAATGCTATCGTTATTTTGACAAATGAAACTTGCCTTTTTTGTTCGTTTCTTTAAAATGTCTTCTAGAGTTTGAGGGAGGCAATGAATTCAATTAACAAGTATGAACTATTTAAAGATATACAGATGAAGCAATCAAAAGGAGACAAAATTTTGTCTTTATAATTAATAAATCATAGTTTGGAAAATGTGGCTTATATTTATGGGCAGGTGATTTACTTAACCTCAAAAGCTGGCATTTGGCTGACTTAACCAGTCACATGCAACACTGAAAGACCATACACTCTCACATGGAGAAGTCCCTTCACTGATTAACAGAGAGGAGAGTGGAAATCAGGCTATCAGAAAGTAGGTTAGCTACAAAGAGGAAGGAAATGCTATAGTTTATGGAAAGCGGGTAGCTTATGAGCAGAGGACAGCATTCTCTGTCATTAGGGGAACAATTGGAGAAAAGCTTTTCTAATTTTCTTCTTTCTATTCCTCACACTTCTTTGGGATGATCCATTGCCTGACCTTTCACTGGAAAAATCAGCAGCAGCCAGTGGCCACAGAAATGAGACATTGAAAAAAAAAAAGGTTGGAACTCAGCCCTGTGATGTTTAAACACCCACCAGTATCCCTACCTATTCCCCCAGGGCTGTGGAATACAACCTAGGCACTATATTCTTCCAATGCTACTCCTACCTAAAAGTTTATAAAGGAAACCACAACCCAAATGCTAATATCTAGAAACTAAGAGTAAAGAAAATAAAAATTTAAAAGACAAAAAAATTTTGAAGTGATAATATAGATACATTTCACAGAATTACAGAATTCATAGAACACTATCTTCAGCCAATGCCATATCAACAAGGTGCCTATTTAGGAAACCCCTTGTGTAGGCTCACCATGGTCCGTCATGCTGCAGCATCTGGCAGGAGGGCATAAAACCAGATTGTCAGATGAAAAAGGCACATAGAAGGACAAAAAGAACCGATAAATATGTATATTAACACTGAAAAGAAACATATCAAATACGAAGAAAAATAGCTAGTTTCCAAAACATAGATCATATAATCGTATAATAAGAAAGAAGAATTCTATAGACAGAAAAGCCACATTGGATGCAAAAACTTTGCAACTTTGTTCTTAAAATATTGAAGGGAAATTACTTAGAAGACACAATTTAAACACAATTTTTTTACTCAAGTATGTTGTTGTTATCTGCTGTCGAATCGACCCTCAACTGATGGCGACCCCATGTGTTACAGAGTAGAACTGCTCTGTGAGGGTTTTCTGGCTGTAATCTTTATGGAAGCCGTTTGCCAGGACTTTCCTCCTGAGAACTGCTGGGTTGGTTTGAACCACCAACTTTTAGGTTAGCAGCCAGTTGCAAACCACGTGCACCATCCAGGTTCCTTTCATTCAAATATAAAGTACGATAAAAATACTCGCTGGCATACGAGGCCTCAAAACATTTGCCAAGGACAGACTCACTTTGAAAACATATTTGCAGAAATGACTTAAATCCATGAATAGCTGTAAGAGTTATGACAATAAAAGTGAAAAATATTTATGAATTTATTGTTGTCTTAAAAAATATCTGGATTTGGGCTGATAGTGGTGGTGGATATAAGTATATTTATAGTAAACCAAAATTCGTATTCTGTGATGGTTTGCTGAGAGATAAAGGAGAGAGAAATGACATGAATGCGTGCTATGACTTGTGTTCTCGAACAGTATAGATATTGTTAAGTTTTAGAGAAAAGAAGTATATGAAATGAGTATTGAAATTAAGTACAAACAATAAGAACAGAACTGCACTATGTAACAATTAATGCAGTGGAAGAAATGTAAATATAGCCAAGGGAAAAAGCATAACAGTAATTTAAAATAAAATGAATAGAAAATATCAAATTAAAAGGTTTAAATATATTCAAATGTAACAGCAATTATGTAAATGTAAATAGGTTAAAGTCACCAAATAAGAGATTTTCTGATTGATTTAAAAGCGAAAATGTTTCAAACATTAGTCCTTTACATAAAAGGACAAAGTGAAGTTGAATATAAAATGGTAAAATATATTCCAGTCAAGTAAAAATCAAGTAGTAAATATGACAAAGTAGAATTTATAGTAAAATACATCATAAATAGCAAACAAGCACAAAGCTATTAAATTATCACTAAAACAAGAAGAAATATCTATCATAAACATATACGTATTTAATAATAATGTCTCAAAAATATATAAAGCAACATGTAATTAACTTTAGGGAAAATAGTAACATACCCTTCTCAGAAACATATGTCATACAGAAAAATATAAGAGATTGTTTCCAGTTCACAATACAGTCATGCATTGCTTAACCTCTATGATACGTTCTGTGAAATAGGACATTATGTGATTTGAATATTGTATGAACACCGTATTATATACTTAGCAAAGCTGTATGGGATACTACTGCTGTCACTAGCACTGGTTTTGTTGCATTTGGGAGCCATGATGCACTTCACTGTAATATTTTCAAAAGAAAATTGAACAGAGATAATGCTACAACACTCAAGAGACGCACAATACGTGAGAATGGATGCTGCTGCCTGTGAGTCAAAGCATAGACTGTTATATGGTAAAATTTTTATTTGTAAATAGGGAAAGTTCACATTAAAATAGAGATAGAAAGTACAGTACAATACATAATAAGCCAGTAACATAGGCATTTATTATGACTATCAAGACATATGTATTATAGGTTGTATATATACTGTAGCATTATACATTGGCAACACGATTCCTTTATATACAAGAGGCGTGAGATACAGGTGTTGGATGCAGGAGACTGTTGCATTCACTACGTCTTGTTACATCTGCTACATCCTATTCTCTGATCAGGATTTCTGTACTCCGTTATAACCTTATGGGACCATGGAGATATATGCAGTCCGATTTGCCTGAACAAACTTTATGGGGCGCATGACTGTAGTAGATCAAATAATTATATCTTATTTTACTTCCTCCCGAAGCTATACTAAACCTATAGAAAGGGTTTTTTTTTTTTTTTTTTTAAAAGATATAAACCCACAAGGACAGAGTGGAGTCAGCAGCTGTAAAACTTTGACTTGGGAAACCTAGATCTTAATTTGCTCCACAGGATTCCCAGAAATCTCAAAGTATGGCATTACCACGTAATTCAGGAACTAGAATAAAGGTTGGGAAAGCTGATGAGAACAATTTATCAACTACTTGAGAAGCAGTTAGATGCCTAGATATTATTCTTCACCTGACTCTGTGGAGGAGAAACTTTTATCCCAAGTTGACCGAAATATGCAATAAAGATTTTTCTGTGCTGTAGAGCGCTAGGCTAAGTTGTTGTTCTAGAAACAGTATAAAAAAATTAAGATCAGCTGTATAAATACTAAATGCTGCTTGCTGAGACTCCAAGTTCTCCTATGACATACTGCTCCAAGAACTCAAGCAACAATACCTTTACTGTCAGGCAGGGAATCAGAACACTCTGGTATGGGGACTCTAACAGTAAAATAAAGTTACTGGCTTTGAGGGATTTCCAAGTTAAGTTTCACCTGTAACACACTGAAACTGAAAGCCAACAAACTAACAGATATTTCAATACGTTTTTGTTGTTATTGAGGAGCCTGGTGGCTTAATGGTTAAAGCACTCAGCTGCTAATGGAAAGTTCAGTGGTTTGAATCCATCAGCTGCTCTGTGGGAGAAAGATGTGGCAGTCTGCTTCCCCAAAGATTTACAGCATTGGAATCCTGGTGGGGCAGTTCTACTCTGTCCTGTAGGGTCACTATGAGTCAGAATCAACTCAAAGGTAAAGGCTTTTGTTGTTGTTTCTGAGTATTATAAGCAGAATTAGCAAATATCTGAGAGAAACTTCTAAAAGAAAGTTAAAAACTAGTACCTACAAACGAGGGCAGAGGCAGGGAGAATCTTGGAAGAAATTAAAAAAAAAAACTATGCATATGGAATAAAACTTCAACACTTTTAATAATATCATCAGAGAGGTGAGAAAAAACAGTGTCTTCATGAATAAAGAAAAGATGTTATGGGTGACATCAGTGAACATGGCAGCATAGTCATTTCCAAGTGCATATCCCTGCATAGAAATATCAAAATGCAAGGAGACACTGTCAGAAATGACTTTGTCAGAACCCCGGAAAATAGTCAAAAGTTTACAGCAATCAAGCAAATGCTGAACAAAGAAAGAGTCAACTTGAAAATGGAAGGAGAGCTTTGTGGCATTTTTAGCTGCCTTTGCCCCACCTACTCCCCAGCTCAGCAGCAGTCTTGAAGATGGCAGCTCATGTTACCTATGCAGAACCCTGGTCCCTCATTCCAGAAGGAGCAGAGAAGACCTTATTCACAAGTAGTTGTGTTTGTTCTAACCTCTCTGGGGACTACTTGAAGGGCTGATGCAAAGCATTTGTCTTTCTTTTGCGTAACTTGGGATTCATTCACGGTGGAAAAGTGGTGGGCATTCCTCAAAAATATTGTAAGGTGAATGAAAAACTTACAGCCACCTAGGGGAAAAGATTATGGTTGAGGCATATAATAGAGTGTCAGAACCATGGGAGGAAAAGCCAGTGAGAATTTCTTTGGGAAATTAGGGCATTCAAAGGCATCCATCTATACTGGGCAATTCAGAAAGCCACAAATATGTCAAGGACAGGATGCATGTTCAGGAAAGATCTGGAAAGATCCTAAGCATTCACCACTCGCTGATCTGTAAGTCTAGTGGAAGCAGGAAGTACAGGCTAAGGCAGAGCTGTAAAAAGCCTAGCTAAGTGTTGAAGGAGTTCCCCAGCAAAGAGACAATCCGCAAAGTGTGGAAGATTTATTTTCTTATTTTAAAATCTCTCTCTTTTTTGTTTCCTTCTTTTTCTTTTTTTTTTTGTCTTTCTCTTTTTGTCTCCTGGTGTCTGATGAAAACTCTGTCAAAACAGTAGCTGAACACAAGTAAATGGAATAGAGATTACAGTGAGTAAAATGACAATGGAAGAAGTACAACGAGAATGCTCCTTAGAAGCAAGGATGGCGAGACTACCTTTCACATATTTTGGACAAGTTATCAGGAGGGACCACTCCCTGGTAAAGGACATCATGCTTGGTAAAGTTGAGGGTCAGTGAAAAAGAGGAAGACCCTCAACGAGGTGGACTGACAGAGTGGCTGCAACAATGGGCTCAAGCATAAGGATTGTGAGGATGGTGCAGGACCAGGCAGTGTTTCATTCTGTTGTACGTAGCACTGCTATGAGTTGGAACTGCCTTGACAGCACTTAACAACAACAACAAAATTACAATAAATACAATCTTAGCAAAAGTAGTCTAGAAAAGACACTAAGCCAATGGATCTATACATGAAAAAATCTCAGTGAAGGCCAAATAGGATAAACTGAAAGATCTCCACACTGAGACACACTGTCATCAAACTCAAAAGCCAAAGACAGAATCTTGAGAGCAGGAAGAGAGAAGCAACTTATCACATACAAGCAAATCGTTGTATATAAATATAAAATAAATATATATATATGTATGTGTTTGTGTGTGTGTATCTGCATCAAGGAACTTAAAATTTTTGTGTTCCACATAAAATGAAATTATTTAAAAGATATGACAACTACCTAAAGTAAAATATTATGAATAAATCCAAAGGGATGACTTTGAAAACAGATAAAAATGTTTTAATTTCAACTGCTGAAGACAAAAATTATCAGATTTCTCTCTCCTTACAAGTTTCAAACCCACAATAATTAATCCCACAGAAATATTAAAATAAAGGGTATGGAAATGACCCCAAAATAACCAAAGGAAAAGTAACAGTGTTGTTGTTGTTAGATGCTGTCATTTGGTTTCAACTCATAGAAACCCTATGTACAACAGAAAGAAACACTGCTGAGTCCTGTGACATTCTTCACAATCGTTGCTATGTTTGAGCCCATTGTTGCAGCCACTATGTCAATTCCTCTCGTCGAAGATCTGCCTCTTTTTTGCTGACCCTGTACCTTACCAAGCATGATGTCCTCCAGGGATTGGTCCTTCCTGATGACCTGTCCAAAGTATGTGAGACGAAGTCTCACCATCCTCACTTCCAAGGAGCACTCTGGCTGTATTTCTTCCAAGACTAAATTGTTCTTTTGTCAGTCCATTGCATATTCAATATTAAATCAGCAAAATATTCTTTAAAAAAATTTTTTTTATTTTACTTTAGGTGAAGGTTTACAGAACAAATAGTTTCTCATTAAACAGTCCGTATACATATTGTTTTATGACATTGGTTAACAACCCCACAACATATCAACCCTCTCCCTTCTCGACCTTTTTTTTTTTTTTTTTTTTGGTGAAAATATACATAGCCAAAGATACACCATTTCAAAAATTTCTACATGTACAATTCAGTGACATTAATTACATTCTTCCAGTTGTGCTGCTATTCTCACTTTAGATAAAGGTTTACAGAACAAAATATTTTCTCATTAAATGGTTAGTATACATATTGCCCTATGACAATGGTTAACAACCTCACTACATGTCAACACTGTCCTTACTCAACCTGGGGTTCCCTATCACTGGGTTTCCTGTCCCCTTCTGCCTTCTAGTCCTTGTCCCTGGACTGCTGTCCTGTTTTGTTTTATGGGGCTGTCCAATCCCCGGCTAAATAGTGAACCTTGGGAGTGACTTCACCACTGTGCTAAAAGGGTCCAGAGGCCATACTCTCGGGGTTTCTGCAGTCTCTGTCAGGCCAGTAAATCTGGTCTTTTTTGTGTGTGTTAGAATTTTGTTCTACATCCTTCTCCAGCTCTGTCCAGAACCCTCTGTTGTGATCCCGGTCAGAGCAGTCAGTGGTGGTAGCCGGGCACCATCTAGCTGTACTGGACTCAGTCTGGTGGAGGCCTTGGTAGCTGTGGTCCATTAGTCCTTTGGACTAATCTTTTCCTTGTATCCTGTTCTTTTCATTCTCCCTTGCTCCCCAAGGGGTGAGACCAGTGGAGTATCTTAGATGGCTGCTCACAGGCTTTTAAGACCCCAGACTAAATCAGCAAAATATTCTAAAGGAAAAAATCAATATGAATTTTAAGTAATTACCTATGATTAAACAAAATTTTACTAATATTATATAATAATCCTGAACCAGTATGTACCTAAGCACATACCCCCAAAAATATATAAAGCAAAAATTGAAAGAGCTACTAGCAGAATAATCATACTTGGATAATTAATGAATTTTGAAGACCAAAAATTTAGAAAATTTAAGCAATATTAACAGGTTTTATCTAAGGCATTTATGGAATCTTGATTCCTAAAAAGAGAGAATCATAAAGATTTATTGAAAACAAGACAATCTAATATAACTGCACTAATATTAATATCCTACTATTTAAACTCTTGAAATATAGCAGAATCCTTCATTTTCTTCCTCATATAGTCATTTTCTGTATGTTTCTCTCTCTCCCTCTCCTTGTTTCCATTTGTGTAGTATTAGTCAGAGTACCAACCGAAAGCATATGGTACATTCAAACATGAGAATTTGATAAGGAGACCATTGATTAATGTGTATGCAAGGTGTAGGGAGAGTGTGTTATGATGGGACGAATAATAAATTTGAAATTTGATTGCCACCCGAGGCTTGCAGGAGAGGGCAGAGTCATGTTATGATGGTCTCAGACAGAAGCTCAACTTCCCATCAAAGGTACAGCCAAGTCATAGGCACTGTGGCTTTTATGGTAATACATACCTTGCTGTCACTCTCCCGCCATCCTCTCCTCTCCATTGGACTGAATCAAGGCAAACTAGAGGCAAAAGAAACCATTTGGCATAATCTATTTAGCTCCTAAGCTAGAGAGCAGGGTGGAAAATGATGGAAACTTAATTTAGAGAGGCAAGTGGAAGGTAGCTAAAATATATGCCTAGAAACATATCTTGAAATACATTCATCAAAATATTTTAGACGTAATTTGGGAGATGTGTCCATTTTTTAAACTTCATATGATTTAGTGCAGTCACAGTGTGCTATAATAAGCACCTTTCTTTTACAAAAATAAAAGTTATAAAAAAAACTTTAATACTGAAAATAAAGTTTAAACAACTATTGGAAGGCAACATTCTTATTATAATTCATTATTACCATATTATCAACTAATGCAAAAAAGATAATTTAAGAAAAAACTATGAATATTCATATAAAATAATATCTCCAAATAATTCAATTATATATGAGCATAACCTGTTCACAGTTTGACACCTAGCACTACTGTGTATGTGTATATCTCTGAAGATTTCCTTTTCATGAGGATCATTGTTATATACGTAATTCAACCAGCTGCATTGGGAAATTTTTTTCTTGCTTTTGATATCACCAAATGAGTCATCCAATGAGATTTTGGTAAATTTTAAGATTTCATTTCTTACAGTCTTCTATATTGATAATGGGACCTGTAACATATGAGTTAGGCCCACGTGGAGAGCACTTCTATAGATAACATAATTAGATCCCTCTATTGCGTTCTATTAAGAGAATTTTAAGGTAATTGCATTATTCTCCAGGTAAATGAGTTACCTTCCAAAATGTGCACATATGTATCTGTGTTTTTCTTTCCAGCACCCCAAAACTATAAGTCTGGAATCACTTGCAGTCATTATAGTTCAGTTACTGAGCATGAATATGGGGATCCCTTATGATGACAGTCAGAAATGTCAGTGCGCAGGAGCTGTCTGCATCATGACCCCAGAAGCAATGTAAGTTTGTATAAAGATAGTTTTGCTGTATTTAATTTAAGAAAGCCTAAGCTGTTAAGAGAATTAATAATGGTCAAATGTCAGATGTGACCAATGATCCCAGATCAACATATATATTCTGATATCCATGCCACATGTCTGTCTCAGTATCTCTTGTAATCAGGCTGAGTCAGAACAGGGTAATGAAGATTCATGCAGACAAGGCCATACTAATAAATAATTCTTGTACATTAATCACAGGCCTATATTTGGCCTATCAAATCATGCATTAAGTTTCAAAATAGCAAGTAAGCATAGTGGTTAATGTATAGTTAGATCACACATGAGAAAGTATATACATTTACCACTATATTTACTTGCATATTTTTAAATTATTTTTGCATGATTTGATAGGCCAAATATAGGCTTTTGATTAATATACAAGAATGATTTATTAATATGGCCTTGTCTGCATGAATATTCTTCATCCTACTCCGACTCTGCCTGAAATCTTAACATCTCTTGATTTCAGAGACACTGTCAGTCAGCTTTTTCCTTGTCACTTGCCAGAGAAGACCTTTTTCAGTGTCCTTATTGTGCTTCAAAGATGTAATCAATTTGTTTGCTATTATTTATCATTGTTCTTAGGGTGCACTATGAGATTTTATAGAAGTAGGACCAAAACAGAGGATTTAGGGAAAACATCATCTAGTCAGGGACTAGAACCAGTGAGTAAATAAATGCTTCAGCCACTTACCTTTCTGATGGACAATTCTAGGACTCATTCTCTATTCTTCTCAGACGTCTTGGAGAATCAAGCCCTATTGCCTACAGCAGTAATCTTCATAATGCCTGTCTCTCCATTCCCTCCCTCCTGCTTACGCAATCACTTCCTAAGAATGCTTGCACTGAAGTCTTTATCTCAGGCTCCACTTTGGGGGAAAATCATATTACTAAAAATAGCTGCCCCAGAAGTGGCTATAGGAAACAAACCTTTATGAAATGACTGTGGAATTAAATCAATAAATTATCTGATGATAACAAGGAAACTCTTGGCAGGAGATAATATAAAACAAGTTCAGGTATGAAGATGACCTGTTCTTGGGTACTTATGACCACTAAGATTCAATGAAAGTAAAGATACCCTTGTTAGATTATATTACAATTGGGAAATCTTTGGTGTGTATGAATAGGAGATTTGCAATACAGACCCGTAGGGTTCTGTTGCAGCTCCTGTTGGGCTACTGGGCCCTTGTAGAGTTGAGCATGTGACCATGGAATAGTGACTATGTTACTGAAGTTGAATATCATAATTTGGGTATTTTCAGATCCACAGAACTGTAAGATTAAGTGGGCACAATAGTAATCTATCCAATAATCAAAATGGTATATCTAGGACTTGACTAGAAAAAGTTGTGATAGCACAATAAATAGGGTGAACAAGGATCCTAGACCATATCACTTCCATCTGTTGCTTCAGTATTTCTCAATTAGTTCACACCAGTGGCTTCATGAAGGTTTACTAAAACTTGTTGACAAAGGAAAACCTCAGACTTGTTTAAAAATATTCTAGCTAACACGTTGAGCAATAAATAAATAAATTTGCTCAATATGTTAATTGGAATATTTTTAAAAAGTAGCTGTTGTCATGCTATCACCCAATTAGATTTAGACCTAAAAGACAGAGCAAAATGGTAAAAGTCCTAGTGAGCAGAGTTGCAAAGCAGTCCGTTTGATTTTTCACCTTATATGGGATAAGTGGCCAGAGATTGGGATCTACAAAGATCCTAAGCTTTCTGAGGTCCAACAAAATGGACCCACTATTGATACACACGTACTATCCTCATTACTCCCTTACTCTTGCTTCTTAAGATTACCTCCCAAATAAACTCCTTGCACTGAAGTTCATGCCTTAGTTTTTTGGTTTATTTCCCCCACCCCTTCTGGCCAATCTAAACGAAGACAAATGACATTATATGTATTAATAATGTTGAATACTGTTCATTAAAATTTATCTTCAACTGCAATATAGTTTTTCACATGATATCATGATACATTGCTTGCTATGCTGACTGTAATATTTACCATGTTGTAGAAAAGATAGGAAATATTAAAAACATATTTTAAACATAAATAGCTCTTTGGACCATTCACCTCCTCCTAATTATTTTCAAGGTATTCTCTGTTCAATTTTGAAAACAAGTCATTTTGAAAACAGGTCATTTTGTTCAGAGGCCTAATTAATTGCATCCCATCCTGGTAATAATCCTTCAGCAGGATTAATTATTTTTTTTAATAATAAGTGTTAAACAGATTATTGTTTTTCCAGTTGTACCTGTTTATATGACTATATTAAATCATTCAAATTAGATATAAAGGATATTATTACAATTTTTATGAAGGTTCTCAAATTACAGATACTAAGTACTAACAATTTATTACTGCAATATATGCACATTCTGTTCTTCCCTTAAATGTGAGTCCACCATTTATTAAACCTTGTTTCAGTCTTATTGAGAAGATGCCATGATTCCAAAAACCTAATTATTTTTCTTTCATAAATCTTCTGGAATAGTATTCTCTTTGGCATCAGTGTGCTTTGCATAATAAATTATTTTAGGGGTGAGAACTATACATTGTTATAATTTATTTATTTATAAATTTAATATTTGCACAATTTTCAAAGATTCAAATGAAACAGCACATAAAGACAATGATAATCATCCCCTACATTCAGTCCTACTCTCCAGAAATAAAATTTATTTTATGGGTTCTGACTCTAGAACTCATGATGATTATATGCATAAATATTACTTTCTTATCTTTTTTCTTCCTTTACTAGTATAATATACTTTTGACTTCTTGAACCATAGAAAGACACGTGCAGCTTCCTTACCCTATATTCAAACTCCCTTTCCTAACTTCTTCTTTGTTAACTTTTCTTTTTTTTCACTTTTGGTGAAGATATACCCAGTAAACATATATCGATTGAACGATTTCTACATGTACAATTTAGTGACATTGGTTACTTTCTTCAAGTTGGGCCACCTTTCTTGATGTCTTTTTCCGAATTGTTTCACCGTCATCAACACTAACTCACTGCCCCCTAAGCTTCTTTGAGTTGCTGTTGTCAATTTGCTGTCATATAGATAATTCTTTAAAACAACACAATGCTCAAGGCAGACGTTCTTTTCTAATTAAGCTAAACTGCTTTTTGGTTTAAAGATGGCTTCAGCAGATAGCTTCTGTTTCAGGTTTAACGTTTAAAGATTTCCTCAAGGCAATAGCCTCAGAAAGTCTGGATTCCATGAGAATTTGAAGTTCTGAGTTCTGATCCACACCCCACCCCCCTTGATCAAATCGTTCAGTAGCGGTAGCTGGGCACCAACCATTTCTGGTCTCAAGGCAAAGGAGGTAGTTGTTCATGGAGGAAACTGGACATGTATTCCAGTTATCCTCCAATTCCTGATCCTCCATCTTCCTGTGCTCCTTCAGGTGAATAGAGACCAATTATTGTACCTTGGAAGACCGCTGTCAAGCTTTTAAGATACCAGGCACTACAGAGTGAACTAAGAGGTAGAACAGAAACGCTGAAATCAATATTGGGCTGGGCCAATTGATTGGAATGCCCCATGAAACCATGGCCCTAAACCTTCAAACCAAGAAAACAAATCCTGAGAGGTGTTTGGTTGTACATGAGCAGTATCAGCACTGCCTTTTTCTTTTTTGTTAGAAATTATATATTTATATATATATATAACATATAACACAACATGTGCCTATTCAACCTTTTTCAAGTGTATATCTCAGTGATATCAACTACATTGATCATGTTTTGCAGCCATTTCCCTAATCGATGCTAAATACCCTTTCACCATAAACAGAAACTCACTGCTTCCCAAACAATGTCTACTCCACTCCCCTTCCCTCATTCCTTGATAATGGCTAATAAACTTTTGTCTGTATATATTTGCCTATTCCTATCATTTCATATAAGTGAGATCATACAGTATTTGTCCTTTTGCAATTCACGTATTTCATTCAGCATAATGTCTTCGAGATTCATCCATGTTGTCACATGTATCAGTACATCATTTCTCTTTATGGTTGAATAGTATTTCATTGTATGTATGTACCACATTTTCTTTATCCACTCAACCCCTGATGGACATTTGAGTTGTTTCAACCATTTGACTATTACGAATAGTGCTGCAATGAACATTGGTGTGCGTAAGTTTATTCACATCACTGTTTTTTAATCCCTTGTTTGTATACCTAGGAGTGGAATTGCTAGGTCATGTGGTAGTTCTCTTTTAATTTTTTGAGGGACTGCTACAGTTTTCCACAATGGCTGTATGATTTTGCATTCTGAATAGGAATGGAAAAGGGATCCAATTTCCCAATATCCTTGCCACATTTGTTATTTTCATTTTTTATCTTAGCCATCCTAGGGGGAGTGAGGTGGTTCCTCATTGTGGTTTTGATATACATCTCTCCAGTGGCTAAAGACTGAGCAACTTTTTATGTGTTTGTTGGCTATTTGAATATTCTCTTTGGTGAAATGTCTATCCAAGTCCTTTGCCCATGTTTGATTCAATTATTTGTCTTTTTGTTGTTAAGTTGTAGAATTCTTATATATATATTTTTGATATTAGACCCTTATTGGATATTGGGTTCCCAAAAATTTTTTCTGAGTCTGTAGGTTGTATTCTTACATTTTTGATAAAGTATTTTGATGAACATAAGCATTTAATTTTTATGAGGCCCCAATTATCTATTTTGTCTTCTGCTGCCCATGCATTCGTTGTTGAGTTTGATAATCTATCATTAAAAAAAAATTTGATTCCTTAACACCCCCCCATACTTTCTTCCAAGAACTTTATGGTTTTAAATTTAACACTTAAGTATTTGATCCATTTTGAGTTAGTGTTTGTTTATGGTTTGAGATATAGATCTGGCTTCATTTTCCTGCATGTGGAAATGCAATTTTGACAGCACGATACGTTGATGAAACTGTTCCCTCCCCACTGAATGGACTTAACACCCTTGTCAAAAATCAGTAGACCATGTTGTTGTTAGGTGCCATTGAGTCTATTCTGACTCATAGCGACCCTATATACAACAGAATGAAACATTGCCGGGTCCTGCACCATCTTCACAATCATTGCTGTGTTTGAGCCCATTGTTGCAGCCACTGTGTCAATCCATCTCCTTGAGGGTCTTCCTCTTTTTACTTACCCTCTACCAAGCACAATGTCCTTCTCCAGGAGATGGTCCCTGCTGATAACATGTCCAAAGTATGTGAGACGAAGTCTCACCATTGTTGCTTCTTTCTTCTGGCAGTCCATGGTATATTCAATATTCTTCGCCAAAACCATAATTTAAAGGCATTAATTCTTCTTCGGTCTTCCTTATTCATATTCAGCTTTCACGTGCATATGAGGCGTTTGAAAATATCATGGCTTGGATCAGGCACACCTTAGTCCTCAAAGTGACATCTTTGCTTTTCAACACTTTAAAGAGATCTTTTGTAGCAGATTTGCCCTATGCAATACATCGTTTGATTTCTTTTTTTACAGGTTATATCTTTTTTTTTTTATTATTATGCTTTACATGAAGTTTTATAGAACAACTTAGTTTCTTATTAAACAATTAATACACATATTGTTTTGTGACATTAGTTGCCAACCCCACAACATGTCAACACTCTGACCTTCTCGACCTTGGGTTCCCCATTTCTATTTGTCCAGCTTTCCTGTCCCCTCCTGCCTCCTCATCCTTTACTCTGGGCTAGTGTGCCCATTAGTCTCGCATACATGGTTGTGCTACATGTATTACTGTTTGTTTTGTGGGCCTGTCTAATCTTTGGCTGAAGGGTAAACCTCAGGAGTGACCTCAGTACTTAGTTAAAAGGGTGTCTGGGGGTCATACTCTCGGGGTTTCTCCAGTCTCTGTCAGACCAGTAAGTCTGGTATTTGTTTTTTTTTTTTTTGTGAGTTAGAATTTTGTTGTACATTTTCCTCCAGCTCTGTCTAGGACCCTCTATTGTGATCCCTATCAGAGCATTCGGTGGTGGTAGCCAGGTACCATCTAGTTGTACTGACTCAGTCTGGTGGAGGCTGTGGTAGTAGTGGTTCATTAGTCCTTTGGACTAATCTTTCCCTGTGCCTTTGGTTTTCTTCATTCTCCCTTGTTCCAGACGGGATGGGACCAGTAGAGTATGGCCGCTCACAAGTTTTGAAGACCCCAGACACTACTCACCAATGTAGGATGTGGAACATTTTCTTTATAAACTATGTTATGCCAGTTGAGCTAGATGTCCCCCAAGACCATGGTCCCCAGCCCTCAGCACAATACTTTGGTTCTGCAGGGAGTTTGGATGTGTCTATGAAGCTTCTACTACTTTGCCTTGGTCAAGTTGTGCTGACTTGTCCAGTATTGTGTACTGTCTTACTCTTCACCAAAGTTACCACTTACCTATTGTCTAGTTAGTCTTTTTCCCTCCCCACCCTTGCCCTCCCTCATAACCATAAAAGATTGCTTTTTTCCATGTGTAAACCTTTTCATGATTTTTTATAATAGTGGTCTCATATAGTATTTGTCCTTTTGTGATTATTTCACTCACCATAATGCCCTCCAGATTCATCCATGTTGTGAGATGTTTAGCAGATTCATCATTGTTCTTTATCATTGCATAGTACTCCATTGTGTGTATGTGCCATAGTTTATCTTTTCATCTGTTGATGGGCACTTAGGTTGTTTCCATCTTTTTGCTATTGTGAATAATGCTGCAGTGAACATGGGTGAGCATATGTCTATTCATGTGACAGCTCTTACTTCTCTAGGATATATTCCTAGGAGTGGGATTGCTGGATCATATGGTATTTCTATTTCTAGCTTTTTAATTATGTTCAGCAAAATTTTACTTGCTTATGTTATTAATGATATTGTTTAATAATTTCTGCATCCTGTTGAATCCCCTTCTTTGTAATGGGCAAAAATATGGATATCTTCCAGGCGGTTGGCCTGCTAGCTGTCTTCCAAAGTTTTGGCATAAATGAGTGAGCGCTGTTGGTGTTGCATGTTTGTTGAAACATCTCAGCTGGTATTCTGTCAGTTCCTGGGGCTTTGTTTTTTGCCAGTGCCTTAAGTGCAGCTTAGCATTCTTCCTTCAGTACTATTGGTTCTTGATCATATGCTACCTCTTGAAATGTTTGAATGTTGACCAATCTTTTTGGTACAGCGACTCTGTGTATTCCTTCTGACTTCTTTTGATGCTTCCTGCATCGTTCAAAATTTTGCCCATAGAATCCTTCAAAATTGCAACTCAAGGCTTGATTTTTTTCTTCAGTTCTTTCAGCTGGAGAAATGCCCAGTGTGTTTTTCCCTCCTGGTTTTCTAACTCCAGATCTTTGCACATTTCATTATAATACTTTTCTTTGTCTTCTCGAGCCACCTTTGAAGTCTTCTCTTCAGTTCTTGTACCTCATGGTTTCTGCCATTCACTTTACCTGCTCTATGTTCCAGAGCAAGTTTCATAGTCTCTTCTAATGTCCATTTTGGTCTTTTCTTTCTTTCCCATCTTTTTAATGAACTTTTGCTTTATTCATGTATGATGTTTGTGATGTCATCCCACAACTCATTGGTCATTAGTGTTTAATGTGTCAAATCTATTCTTGATATGGTCTCTAAATTCAGTATTCTCAAGTTTGTATTTTGGCTCTCATGAACTTGTTTTAATTTTCTTCAGCTTCAGCTTCAACTTGCATATGAGCAATTTATGGTCTGTTCCACAGTCAGCCCCTGGCCTAGTTCTGACTGTTGATATTGAACATTTCCATTATCTCTTTCCATAGATATAGTCAATTTGATTCCTGTGTTTTCCTTCTGGTGAGGTCCATGTAATAGTTGCCATTTCTCTTGTCAAAAAAAGGTATTTGCAATGAATAAATCATAGGTCTTACAAAATTCTATCATGAGATGTCCGGCATCATTTCTATCACTAAGGCCATATTTTCCAACCACCGATCCTTCTTTGTTTCTAACTTTTGCTTATCCACTCACCAGTAAGTATCAATGCATCTTGAGTCCATGTTTGATCAATTTCAGACTGCAGAACTTGGTAAAAATCTTCAATTTCCTCGTCTTTGGCATTAGTGGTTGGTGTGTAAATTTGAATACTGCAGGCAGATGGATATTATCCTATCACTGACAGCATTGTACTTCAGGATAGATCTTAAAATGTACTTTTCGATGATGAATGCAACACCTTTCGTTTTCAATATATCATTCCTGGCATAGTAGACCATATGATTGTCTGATTGATAATGGCCAATATCAATCCATTTCAGCTCACCAATGCTTAGGATATCTATCTTTATGTGTTCCATTTCATTTTTAATGACTTCCAATTTTCCTAGATTCATACTTTGTTCATTCTATGTTCTGAATTATTAATGGGATGTTTGAAGCTGTTTCTTCTCATTTTCAGTCATGCCACATCAGCAAATAAAGTTCCTGAAAGCTTTACTCCATCCACATCATTAAGGTCAGCTTTGTTTGAAGAGGCAGCTCTTCCCCAGTTGTCTTTTGAGTGTCTTCCAACCTGAGGGGCTCATCTTCCAACACTGTATCAGACAATGTTTTGCTGCTATTAATAAGGTTTTCATTGGCCAGTTTTTTCAGAAGTAGACCTCCAGGTCCTTCTTCCTAGTCTATCTTAGTCTAGAAGCTTTGCTCAGTGAAACCTGTCCATCATGGGTGACCTTTCTGGTATTTGAAATACCAGTGGCATAGTTACCAGCATCACAGCAACACATAAGCCACCACAGTACAACAAACTGACAGAAGCATCTTGGATGTTAGGTATACCTATCATCAAATCTAGGAGCCCTGGTGGCGCCCTGGTTGCACAGTGGTTAAGCTATCTGCTCCTAACTGAAAGACCGGTATTTGAACCCACCAGCCGAACCCACCAGCTGCTCTGTGAGAGCATGATGTGGTAGTCTGTTTCCATAAAGATTCCAACCTTGGAAATCTTATGAGGCAGTTCTGCTCTGTCCTCTAGGGTCACAGTTAGTCAGAATCTACTCGAGAGCAACAGGGTTTTTTTTTTTTTTTTTTAAATCATCAAATAATATCTCACTTAGGGCATGTTATCAGGAGTGACAGTCCCTGGAGAAGGGCATCATGCTCAGTAACATAGAGGGTCAGCAAAAAAGAGGAAGACACAGTGGCTGAAACAATGGGCTCAAACATAGCAATGGTTGTGAGGATGGCGCAGGACTGGGCAGCATCTCGTTCTGTTGTGGATAAGTTTGCTATGAGTCAGAACTGACTTGATGGCACCTAACAATAACAGATAAACCTTCTTGATAATAATCTTTTAAAAATAAGGTTGATGCTACTCAGAATAATAAAAATTCTAATGTAACAAGTCAAGAATCTACTAATTATGACAGAAGGTTTCATTCATGCACTCATTCATTTTTAAAAATAATTACTGAACTCTTACTCCTAGTATAAAAACGGTCTTGGGACAGCATCTGATCTCCTCTAAAAAGGGAGAAAGAGAGTCAAGATCAACAGCCCAAAGCTGATTCCTATGAGGTAGAGATCAGACATGCCTCCTTTCTCCACCATCTTCACCAATTCTGACACCAACCATCTCTCCCACAGCACTGTCTACTTCTCTACTGGGCTTGATAACTAATTGCAATGGCCACACAGAAGTCATAGACAATACTCAGTGATTATGGGGTTTATTAGGGAAGTAACAGATTATAATTCAGGTTGAGGAATATTCAGGATACAGTTCTGTCAGGACAGTCTCTTTCCAGCTGTGCTGCAGGCACGCCTGTCCCTGGCCTCTCAGCTTCTGTCCTGCTGAGACAAGAGTTACAAAGCTCTTTTAGCTCCGCCAGTAAGTGCTCCGAGGCACCCTCATCTGCCAGCAAGCCTCATGCCCAAAGGCGTTCAGCTTTCTTGTTCCGTGGGTGGGGAAGCCCACCACAGTGCCTCCTGCTGCCATTTCTCTGCCACCGCTTCTTGAGCTCTCTGTCTCTCTCTCTCTCTCCACGGGTTCCAAGAGCTTCTCAGTGCAGGGATCCCAGGTCCAAAGGATGCACTCCCCACTCCTGGCTTTCTTCCTTGGTAGTGGTGGGATTCTCTTCTGCTCTGGAATTGGCTCTCTTTTAAGGCAAAACTGACCAATCCCTTTGGTGGTCCACAATTACCTCAGTTGCACAGTCCTATCTGACCACTTTGGTGTGAGATACAAGACCATGATGAGAAAGGCCACACAAAAACGATCCATTACACTGCACCTAGTAATAAACAATAGGTGTGCCTTTTCTCGTGGAGTTAAAAATCTAATTGGAGAATATAGTCAATAAATAATTAAGTAGGTAATATTCCAGGTTATGATAAATATTTTGAAGAAAAATAAAAATCACTTAAAGGGAACAAAGAGTAATAAGAAGGTGGTATTTTCAATGTATACTTAGAAGTGTTGTCTCTGTTTGGGAGTATTTTAAAACAATTGATAGAGACATGCATGTATATTGAGAGAAAATCGATAAATATTTGACAGAAAGTGCAGCAAAAGGCCGCTGTAGTTGATCATATTGAGATCGATGGAGAGGATGACCTCAGAGAAGGAATTGGTGGATAGATCATGTTACCTTTAAATTGAATGGGAGGAGAAGCTATATGTGAGTTTAGACAGAGAAATAACATGGATTTTAATTTTTTTATGATCAGACTTGGTGGTGTTTGAGAAAAAAAAACTGCAGTAAGGCATGATTTGGAGCGTAGAAACCAATTAGGAGGCTATTACATTAATCTGTGTAAGAGATCATGAAGTCTTCCAACAGGTGGTTTTGTTAAGAACATATTCTGGATGTAGTTATAGATCTGACAAAATTTCATGACAGCCATGGTGTTTATGAGAAATAGAAGATGACCTCAAGATTCTTGTCCAGGACAAGTAGACAGTTGAGTTCCTGCTTATTGTATTTGGAAGTATAAACCGTGCAGACTATGGTGGGTGCAGGTTTTATTTCTTTACATGTACTATATTAATTCTCATAGCTCTCCAAGATAATTAATGGATTTATCTCCATATTACAGAAGCAGAAAATGAAGCACATGTAATTTAGATATATTTCATGAGGACATACAACACGTTAGTGGTAGAGCTAGGATCTTAACCCATGTGGTTTGATTGGCTGTAGAGTCTGCATTTAAAGACACTGTTATCCTTCTTGAGGAGCAGGTTTTGAGGGAGGAGAATAAAGATTTTAGGGAATTTAAATTTAAAATGTCTGTGAGATAAGCTTAAGAAGAAACATTGAGTAGAGAATTGGATATTGGAGTCTGGAGTTTAGGTGAAAAGTTCAAGTTAGAGAAATATCTGCGCTACCAGGATATAGGTGTTGTTTAAAACCATAGAACTGGATAAGATTACCAATGAATAATTATAGATAAAGAAGGAGCCCTGGTGGCATAGTGGTTAAGAGCTTGGCTGCAAACCAAAATGTTGGCAGTTCGACACCACCAGACGCTCCTTGGAAACCCTCTGGGGCAGTTTTACTCTGTCCTACAGGGTCACTATGAGTCGGAATCAACTCGATGGCAACAGGTTTGGTTTTTTTTTGTTTTTGTTTGTGGGTAAAGAAAGGAAAAGCCCAATTTTTTTTACCCAAATATATTCCAATATTTAGAGGCTTGAAAAGGAGAAGGAAGCAGCAAATAATAAAAAAAAAGATGGAACAATTTATGAGCTAAGAGTTAAAACAAGAGAGAGCAGTATCCTCTGACCAGGATCACAACAGAGGGTTCTGGACAGAGCTGGAGAAGGATGTAGAAAGTAATTTTAACTCACAAAAGAGACCAGATTTACTGGCCTAAAGGAGACTGGAGAAACCCCAAGAGTATGGCCCCCAGACACCCTTTTAGCTCAGTGGTGAAGTTACCTCCGAGGTTCACCGTTCAGCCTGGGAGTGGACAGCCCCGTAAAACCAAATGAGACTAATGAGGTACAGGAGTCCAGTGACAAGGGCCAGAAGGCAGAAGGGGACAAGGAAGCTGGTGATAGGGAACCCAAGGTTGAGTAAGGATATTGTTGATGTGTTGTGAGATTGTTAACCATTGTCGTAGGGCAACATTTGTAGTAACTGTTAAATGAGAAACTGTTTTGCTCTGTAAGCCTTCATCTTAAGTGAGAATAGCAGCACAATTGGAAGAGCACAGTCAATGTCACTGAACTGTGCATGTAGAAATTTTTTGAAATGGTGTATCTTTGGCTATGTGTATTTTCACTAAAAAAAAAAGGTTGAGAAGTTAGAGGGTTGACATGTTGTGGGGTTGTTAACCAATGTCATAAAACAATATGTGTACTACTGTTTCATGAGAAGCTATTTGTTCTGTAAGCCTTCACCTGAAGTACAATAAAAAAAAAAAAAAGAGTAAGCAGTATCACAGATCAAAGGAAATGTTACTGATTAGTTATTTTTTCCTATTAAATAGTTGTTGTGGAGTCATTTCTAACTCATGGCTACCCCATGCATGTCAGAGTAGAACTGTGCTTCATAGGATTTTCAATGGCTGATTTTTCAGAAGTAGTTATCTCCAGGCTTTTCTTCTGAGGCGGCTCTGGGTAGACTTGAACCTCTAAAAAAAAATTTTGTTTTAATTGAACTTTAGATGAACGTTTACAGAACAAACTAGTTTCTCATTAAACAGTTAGTACATATATTGTTTTATGGCATTGGTTAACAACCCCATAACATGTCAGTACTCTCCCTTCTCGACCTTGGGTTCCCTATTACCAGCTTTCCTGTCCCCTCCTGCCTTCTAGTCCTTGCCCCTGGGCTGCTGTGCCGCTTTAGTCTCGTTTTGTCCTATGGGTCTGTCTAATCTTTGGCTAAAAGGTGAATCTCCAGAGCAACTTCATTACTGGGCTAAAATGGTGTCTGGAGGCCATACTCTCAGGGTTTATCCACTCTTTGTCAGGCCAGTAAGTCTGGTCTTTTTTTGTGAGTTAGAATTTTGTTCTACATTTTTCTCCTGCTGTGTCTAGGACCCAATATTGTGATCCCTGTCAGAGCAGTCAATGGTGGTAGCTGGGCACCATCTAGTTGTAGTGAACTCAGTCTGGTGGAGGCCATATTAGTTGTGGTCTATTAGTACTTTGGACTAATCTTTGCCTTGTGTCTTTAGTTTTCTTCATTTTCCCTTGCTCCTGAAGGGGTAGGACCAGTGGAGTATCTTAGATGGCTGCTCATAGTCTTCTAAGACCCAGACTCTACTCACCGAAGTAAAATGTAGAACATTTTCTTTATGAACTATGTTATGCCAACTGAGCTAGATGTTCCCTGAGACCATCATCCCCACAGCCCTCAGCCCAGCAATTCAGGCCCTAAAAGAGTTTGGATTTGTCCGTGGAGCTTCCATGACCTTACCCTGAACAAGTTGTACTGGCTTCCCCAGTATTGTGTACTGTCTTACCCTTCACCAAAGTTACTACTTATCCATTGTCTATTTAGTGTTTTTCCACCCTCACCCCTCCCATCCCTCGTAACTATCAAAGATTTGTTTCTTTTTGTGTATAAACCTTTTCATGAGTTTTTATAGTAGTGGTCTCATACAATATTTGTCTTTTTGTGACTGACTTATTTCACTCAGCATAATGCCCTCCAGATTCATCCATGTTGTGAGATGCTTCGCAAATTCATCATTGTTCTTTATCATTGTGTAGTATTCCATTGTGTGTGTGTACCGTAGTTTGTTTATCCATTCATCTGTTGATGGGCATCTAGGTTATTTCCATCTTCTGGCTATTGTGAACAATGCTGCAGTGAACGTGGGTGTGCATATGTCTATTCATGTGACAGCTCTTATTTCTCTAGGATATATTCCTAGGAGTGGGATTGCTGGATAATATGGTATTTCTATTTCTAGTTTTCTAAGGAAGTGCCATATTATTTTCCAAAATGGTGATATCATTTTGCATTCCCACTGGCAAAGCATAAGAGTTCCAATCTCCCTGCAGCCTCTCCAACATTTGTTATTTCCAGTTTTTTTTGATTCGTGCCAGTAATGCTGGGGTGAGATGGTATCTCATTGTGGTTTTGATTTGCATTTCCCTATCAGCTAGTGATCGCAAGCATTTCCTCATGTGTCTGTTAGCCGCTTAAATGTCTTCTTTGGTGAATTTCTGTTCATTTCCTTTGCCCATTTTTTAATAGGATTATTTGCCTTTTTATGATAGAGGTGTTGGATTTTCCTGTGGATTTTAGAGGTTAGACCTTTGTCAGATTTGTAATATCCAAAATTGTTTTCCCCGTCTGTAGGTTCTCTTTTCAGTCTTTTGGTGAAGTCTTTTGATGAGCCTAAGTGTTTACTTTTTAGAAGATCCCAGTTCTAGCTTATCTTCTGGAGTTTGTATGTTATTAGTTATGGTTTCTATCCTGTTAATGTTGTGTATTAGGGTCTCTAGCATTGATCCTATTTTTTCTTCTATGATCTTTATAGTTTTTGATTTTAGACTTAGGTCTTTGATCCATTTTGAATTAGTTTTTGTGTATGGTTTGAGGTATGGATCCTGTTTCATTTTTTTGCAGATAGACATCCAGTTTTGCCAGCACTATTTGTTAAAAAGACTGTCTTTTCCCCATTTGATGGACTTTGGGCCCTTGTAGAAGATCAGGTGACTGTAGGTGGATGGATTTACTTCTGGGTTCTCAGTTCTGTTCCATTGATCAATGTATCTGTCGTACTAGTACCAAGCTGTTTTGACTACTGGAGCTTAGTAGCTAACTTTTGGTTACCTGCCAAGTGCATAAACTGTTTGCACCAACTCCTTTGTTCTACTAAAGAATATTTAATACAGATTCTTGCATAGTTGACATCCAATACACAGAAAGATGAAAGCTTAGCAGTAACAAAATTGAGCATTTGGTCTATTATGGAATGCTATCAAATAGCTTTGTTCCAATGGTAGGTGGTTTATAGAAATAAAATAATTCTTACATAAAAACTTTGAAATATGATGTATTTTTTAGTCATTCCAGTGGTACGAAGATCTTTAGTAACTGCAGCATGGACGATTTTGCGCATTTTATTTCAAAGCCTAACTCCCAGTGTCTTCAAAATCAACCACACTTAGATCCATCCTACAAGGTTGCAGTTTGTGGTAATGGAGAAGTGGAACAAGGAGAACAATGTGACTGTGGATCTCCAGAGGTTGGTAATAAATTGGATGCATATGATATACCAGAATTGCATAAAAATATTAATTAAATTTTATAGTGTTACAGTGCCATTTTCCTTAATTTATCAAACTGTGTTTTCTACAAAGGCCTTAGGAAGGCATTGTAATGGTTAAGATTGTATGTCAACTTGGCTAGACCATTATTCTACGTGTTTTAGTAGTTGTATAATGTTGTGATCACCCCCATGAAGGAATCTGCTGAGTGGTACTGGCGGAGGCGGGGCCTGTGGCAGCTCACTGCCCTCTCAGTTTCATCTCTCTGACTTCCACCGGTTACCTTCCGCCTGCTCGCCTTGCCGAGGTTTTTGGCTTGTTCCAGACTCGGCAGCTGCCTCTTGTTGTCTCACCTCCCGTGGGACTTGAGCTAGCGGCTTACCTGTTGATCTCGGAATTCGTCCAACTTCTCAGCCTGCAAGCAAGAGGGCGGTTCCCCGACCTGCTGACCTTGGGTTCGCCAGCCCCTGCAGCTACATGAATCAGGAGAAACCTGATTGTCTTGTGTGCTGATCTTGGAATTCACTGACCTTCACAGCCTGTGAGCAGAAGCCCCTCTCCGACCTGCCGACCTTGTGTTCACCAGCTTCTGCGGCTACGTGAACTGGGAGAGGCCTCTACCCTGATCTGTGGACTTGGGACGTTTTAGCGTCTACAATTGCGTGAGCTATTTCCTTGATATAAATCTCTCTATATATATATTTATATGCTTTACTGGTTTTGCCTCTCTAGAGAACTCAGCCCAAGACAGGCATATAGGGATTATAACAAACTAATGAGTGCACTTATATATTAGTGTATGGATTCAGTGATTTGTAGATTATCCACATAGGGTAATTTTCGAGTTCATAAAATTTTATAACTGAGTTTACCTGCACCATCTTGGTCATATTCTGCCCTAGTATATCTTTTAAACCTATCATCATCAATCATTCAGAAAAATAGATATAAATGTTTCACAGTGGAAAAAGAAAACATAGAAGTCATGCTTGTGGCTTTTGACTATTTTAATCCAGGTCAATATTTAAGTCATAATGATCTGGAACATACATAATTGGGCAAAGCCAGTTTTTCAATGCATAGAAATTATATAAAGCTGCTGGATTGGAAGGGAGGTAGTAACAGTAGAGATGAAAGGAATGCAATGAGGAAGAGATGTTGTGAATTCAGAGTAAGTGGTATGGACCTGAAAGAATCAAGAAAACATGAGTGGCACTCAGTGTCCCCTACTGCAAAGGCTAAGATCATTCATGTGTGCCTTCCTCAACATGAAAAGTGTGTCTCTAGGTATCTAAATTAGGGAGGGAGTTATTTTTACCACCACCCACTTGTTTTTTTGTTTGTTTGTTTGGAGTCTCAGTGTAACCATCTTTAATTTCCCATGAAAAATTGACATGAATAAATCTTAGCTCCATTAAGTGCCATATAATTGAGTTCTAAACCTCTGTGGTATAACTTTCCCCTCTGGAATCCCATATAGAAGACAATAGCATCAACCTTTATTGAGCAGAATAGCTCTGGAAATACTGCATATTCAGTGTGCCGTAGTTAGTACCTTGTTATAACACATATTAAGACTAATGAAATCTACAGATTACTTTTGTGTAAATTAAGATTTTTGCCCAATAACCCTATTTCAAGGCCCTAGGAATTTAAAAAATGTTAAAATATGTGGATTTTTGTATGTGTATGTGAATATATTGTCTCTTCAGTCTTCTTTTTTATCTGTTACCTTTATTAGCCCTTGTAATAGATTTTAAAGCAGATTTTTTGGGTACAGATGAATTAGACCACAAAACAGAGCATTACAAAATATGAGTGAATGATATAAAGGTGTTAATTTCAGTCATGATCAGAAATATCTTCTAGCCCTTGATCGTTAAAGAATTAAAAATGAAGTAAGCTGCCATATACCATAGAAAGTACCACAAAAAAAAAAAAAAAAAAAAAACCCAATTGCCATCAAGTTGATTCTGACTCATAGCGACCCTAGAGGACAGAGTAGAATTGCCCCACAGGGTTTCCAAAGAGCAACTGGTGGATTTGAACTACTGACATTTTGGCTAACAGCCAAGCTCTTAACCACTGCACTACCAGGGCTCCATAGAAAGTACAGACTTACTAAAATATAGTAGATTCGTAAGAGTTGAGTAAGAACTAGTCACTTTAATAAATTTTGAAATCATAACCTTTGCTTATTTCATGCCTTGTATTTAGCCAGAGATCTTTGTAATGTCTTTTTTTTAATATGTTGTTGATAAGTGCTGTCGAGTCGATTTCGACTCATAACGACCCTATAGGACAGAGTAGAACTGCCCTAGAGGGTTTCCAGGGAGCAGCTGGTGGATTCGAACTGCCGACCTTTTGGTTAGCAGCCGAGCTCTTAACCACTTTGCCACCAGCGCTCCTTTTTTATATATATAATATTTTATTGTGTGTTTTTGGTGAAAGTTTTCACAGCAAATTAGGTTCCCATTTGACAATTTCTACACAAATTGTTTAGTGACATTAGTTACAGGTGTCAGCATTCTCTTTAATTGGGTTCTGGTTGTTCCGTTTACAGTACTCTAGTTCCCATGCCCCCCTTATCTTATCTTCTTTGCTTTAGGGTGATTGTGGACCTTATTGTCTCACATAGCTGATATTTTACTGAAGTACCCTACTTACAGGTAATATCCTTTATTTTGTGTGCCAATCTGTTATTTCACTAAAAGGTGACCTCAGGAGATAGTTTCTGTTCAAGGTTTAAATGGTACCTGTCTTTTAGATGTCTTGGCTGTGGTGAACTCCAAGGCTTCAGAAAATCCTACTACCAATATAGCCAGACCTACTCTAAGGATTTAAGGAACACTGAGTCTAGCGTATAGTTGGCATTGCCTATTAAATAAATGAGTGAATAATGGGCTTTATTTATTATGTTTTCTAACATGTAACTTAAGCATCTGTCTGTATATTATGTCATATATTGTTCTCACTAAAATATCTATTCAAGGTAAATAAAAGTTGGAAGAGACTTCAGAGCATTTGATTTGCCTTTCAGGAGTGTGCTGCCCAGCCAGAAGCATGCTGTAGTAGTGGCACTTGTAGGCTGACACCAGGGTCACAGTGTGCTCACGGAGAGTGCTGTGATAATTGTAATGTAAGAGCTATTTTATTTCTATACAATCCACATTAAGTAAAGTTATCCTTGTTGTATGTTCACAGGCTGCTTTACTCAGTGTCATTTGTTCTACTCCATCAGTTTAAGGAAAAAGGAGCCATATGTAGGCCTAACATGGATGAATGTGATCTAAATGAATATTGCAATGGAACATCTGCAGCATGTCAAGAAAACTTTTTTGTTCAGAACGGGCATCCATGTGGAGGGAATCAGTGGATCTGTCTGGAAGGAAAATGTATGGATGGGATGAAACAATGTAGCAGTATATTTGGTGAAGGTATTTATTCTAATCTGATATCTTGAAGCATTTTTCTGAAAACAGAAAGGAACAATAGATGTTTATATAAGATTTTAATTTCTTTTTAGTAATGTGACTTTTAATATAAATATTTTGAAAGATTATAGAAAAGGAATGTGGTAAAAAATAAACCATGTAATAGTAACCTAGAATTAAACTTCTGAATTATTTCCATAAAATAATAAAGGGAAAGTTTCAAAGTCTTTGGTTCTTTTGTATTCAAGAAGGAAGAAGGCAGACTGAGCGTAAGCTACAGTATCCTTCTCTCCATATTCACAATTTTCGGGGGGTAAATATGGAATAAATAAATAAATATGACTATAGGCATTAAACAGATCATAAATGTAAGTAGGCACATGAATCTAACTTAAACCGCGTATGCAGAGACACACCTCACATGCACAATTTACATCTAAGAACTACAAGGAGGACTCATGAAAATCTCAAAGACAATTCCTGAAAAATCAGAAATGATGTAATCATTGAAAGATGACATGCACTAAGGTTAAAAACAAAAAGGAAAACCACAGCACAGGATGTACATAAAATTGGGCTGAAGATGGGAGCAGCAGCAGTGGCAACAGTATTCCATGCCTAGATCAGAAGAATGAAGAGAAACTGAGGGAGGAAATATTGAGGATATTCGTAGAAACAACCATATGGGCCCCTTTCCCTCAGCAGAAATAGGGAGCAACTCCGACTCTAATTTCCGCATTAACAGAAGTTGCAAAGTGATTATCAAGGCCCCAAATAAGCACCCAATAAGGAATGATTACCGGTTTTGAAGAAATCTAACACAAAGATACAAAGAAAGAAACTTAAAGGATGGATTGATGCTCTTCTGAGGAAGTAAATGATTTGAAACTACAATGAGGATATTTTGTAAAAAGAAAAGAAAGAGGGAGAGAGAATCAAAGACAGGCAGAGTAAGGGAAGGATGAAGGGAGAAAGGGTGGAGATAGGTAGGTAGTTACGGAGAGAAGGAAGGAGGAAGAAAAAGAAAAAAGAGAAGATTGTGAAATGAAAGATATACTGGTTCAGTTTAAAAATAAATTAACATTGAATAAATCACTGAAAATGTAGAATGTAAATTTAAGCCGGGAGATTGAATTTAAAAATTTTGCCTGAATGATAAAAAGATAGATATAAAAAAGAAAGTACACAAAACCGCATATTGAACTCATGTAATTTACTTTCCAAATTCATCTCTGTAAGGATTGGTTGTGAACGATGTTCAAAAAGAAGAAATTTTAAACCAGGACAAAGAAGAATGAAACACAAAGAAATGATATTCACAGAAAAAGTAAAAGTCATTGCTTTGTCTAAAAATTTATATATATGTTGCAAAACTCCTACCTACCAGTTGCCTTTGAGTCACGTCTGACTCATGGCGACCCCATGTGTTGCAGTGTGCAGTTGTGCTCCACAGGGTTTTCATGGCTATGATCTTTTGGAAGCAGATTGCCAGGCCTGTCTTTCAAGGCACTTCTGGTTGGGTTTGAACTGCCAGCCTTTTAGTTAGTAGCCACATACTTAACCATTTGCACCATCTAGGGACTCCAGTTAACTTCTAAAGGAATAAAAATAGAAAAATATATTTTCTCCCTGAAAAAACTGAAGCAAAGAAACCTTAGTCATTCCAGTAGAATGCAGCACAGAAGGAAATTTAAAAAAAGAGATTATGTGAAACTGTAGGAATATTGTAAGACATATCCAGAATCTTCCAGGGAAATGTACGGAGGTTAAACACTATATAATAACATTCTTTTTCTAAGTGTGATTTAGGTGAAAGTTTACAGAGAAAATTAGTTTCTCATTAAACAGTTAATACACAAATTGTTTTGTAACATCAGTTGCCAACCCTGGAATGTCAACACTCTCGCTTTCTCCACTCCAGGTTCCCTGTTTCCATTCGTCCAGTTTTTCTGTCCCTTATTACCGTCTCGTCTTTGCTTTGGGCTGGTGTGCCCATTGGTCTCGTATACATGTCTGAACTATGAAGCATCTCCCTCACACGTGTTATTGTTGGCCCTATAAACCTGACTAATCTTTGGCTGAAGAATGAACCTAAGGAAATCTTCTGTTCAGCTCTTTTACTTCATTATTTCTTCCATTTGTGGAAACAAGCCATATGTCCATCAACTGATGAATGAATAAACAAAATACGGACTATTTTTAGGCAATAAAAAGTAATGAAGTGCTGATATGTGCTAAACAGGAATTAACCTTAAAAACATGATAAACAAAGAAGCTAGTCACAGAAGAACACATATTTTACAATTCCATCCATACCAATTGTCCAGAGTATGAAAATCTATAGAGATAAAAGGTAGATTAATGGTTGCTTGAGCCTGGGGTGAAGGGGTGATGTGTTGCATGACTGCTAAAGTACAAAAGAATTTTTTTGATTTGATAAAAATGTTCTAAAATTAGAATGTGGTGGTGGTCACACAACTCTGAGAATATACTAAAAACCATTTACTTGTACACTATAAATTGGTGAATTTTATCATATGAGAATTATATCTCATTTAAACTTTTTCTGGCTCCTTGGGTGTAACAAACAGTTAAGCACTTGACTACTAGCCAAAAGGTTAGAGGTTCAGATTCACCCAGAGGCACCTTGGAAGACAGGCCTGGCATCTGTTTCCGACAGGTCACAGCCTTGAAAACCCTATGGAGCAGTTCTGCTCTACACACATGGGGTCACCATGAGTAAGAATCGTCTCAAAGGCCACTGACAACAACTAACAAAAAAGCTTTTTTCTAAAGAAGAAATGCCATTTACAAATAAAGGTGAAATCCTGAAATAATTAATTGTCAACATGCCTATACTAAAAGCAAACAAACAAAGACAATTGTAGTTCCTTGGGTAGGAAAAACAAATGAGGCAAATGAAAATATGGAAGTACATGAAAGAAAGGAAAACAAACAAAAATACTAATCAATAATTATATCTTGTCGAGTTAAATAAGGAGCCCTGGTAGCATAAGAGTTAAGTGCTCAGCTGCTAACCCAAGTGTCTGCAGTTTGAATCCACTAGCCACTCTGTGGGAGAAAGATGTGACAGTCTGCTTCCATAAAGATTACAGCCTTGGAAACCCTATGGGGCAATTCTATTCTGACCTATAGGGTCGCTGTGAGTTGGAATCGACTTGATGGAAACAGGTCCCCCCCACCTTGGTTTGGAGTTAAATTATATGCAGAATTAAATACAGTTAAAAATACTGGTAGTCCCCAATTTACGACGTATTCAAGTTACGACAAACTGCACTTACCACTGTTTGTTTTTTACATCTTATCATTAGTAAATATGTACTACATACAGTGCTGCAGCGGGTAATTTGCTGATCTTATCACTTTCAGATGTTCTCTCACAGATGTTCACAGTTTGAATTTATAAAGATACTGATAATAAAAGGCAATAATAATGAAAGCAAACAAAAAAAAAGAGGCATTTGACTTAAATCAGAACTGTCCATTTTAAGTCGTGAACTACCTGTAATGCAAATTCTGAGGGGAAAATGCGTCATAAAATGTGTAGTATTCTATCAGAATATAGAAGTAGTAGTGGAGAACAATTGTTACTAGACTATATTAAATTGAGATTCATGCTTTAATCTTAGGGAAACTCCTAAATGACAGTAAAAGTAAATATAGATGATTGATAGACTAGATGGAAAATTAAATAAAATAAAAATTACTAATCAAAATGAATACAGAATGTAGGAATAAAGAACATAATGAGACAAACAGAAAAATAATAGCAAGATGCTAAATACAAATCCAACTATATAAAATATTGCATTAAATGTAAACAAACTAATAATACAAAATAAAATCTAAGATTGGATTAAAGAACAAAACGAAACCGTAACTACATTCTTCTTTCGCACAGCACACTGACATTTAAGTAAAGAGTTGAAAGTAAAAAAATGTTGCGACTATGTCATGTATGCACTAAAATCTGTAGATGTAGTAAAACAATATCAGAAAAAGTAGACTTTAGTGTCAGAAACATCACAAACAATAAAGAAAGAACAATTCATGATAAAGTGGTCAGTCTAAAGGGGAGATGGCACAACCCTCAATCCTAATGCAACCAGTAAGATAGCTTTAAAATTGATGAAATTTTAAAATCTATAAAATCTCTCAAAAATCTATGAAACAAAATGACAGAAATAAATGGAAAAATACCAGTTATAGTGGGAGCACTGTGTACCTCTCTCGCCAGCTGATAAGCAGACCACCAAGAAAAAGTAAAACAGTGGGTAAATAAAAGATCTGGAAGTCATAACTTGAAGGAAGCATGGATGCGACTTCTGGAGAGCCAGCAATTTTATGTTTCTTTATCTAGGTGTTTATTATATCAGGATGTTCAG
This sequence comes from Trichechus manatus latirostris, assembly GCF_000243295.1. Lineage (NCBI taxonomy): Eukaryota > Metazoa > Chordata > Mammalia > Sirenia > Trichechidae > Trichechus > Trichechus manatus. Next base: position 279,259 of record NW_004444026.1, on the reverse strand, counting down.
TTTGTTGTGTATATTTTCCTTATATATATATATTTCAATAAAATATGAAAAAATGTTAAATATTTTCAGATTTAGAAATAAAACAATCATGTGGTGCCTTCAAGACTCAGCTTTAATGTAAGATCTCTCTAATGATTATACCTATTCATACTAAACTATTTGAAAATCAAATTTAGAAATCTGTGATAAACACTGTTATGAACATTTTTATGCATGTTTCTTGGTGTATATGTGCAAGAAATTCTCTAAGGTATATACCTATGAATGTAATTATTTGATTATAGGAGATACAAGACCAGTATTGCAAATTCATGTTAAATGTTTTTTGAAGTACTTTTTATTGCTCTATACTATCATTAGCAGTATATATTAGTTCTCCTTGATGTATTCTTCAACTTTTGTTATTATCAGACTTCTGTAATTTGTATAAGTGACATGTCACTGTGCTTTTGAATTGCATTTCTTTGATTATAAATTAGGTTTATATCAATTTTGTTCTGTAGAAATAATAATTTTTCTCCCTCTCCGAATGTCTCTTTCATATCTTTTGCCCTTTTTTTCCCTCAATGATAAAATCAAATTACATATATAATCGAGATTCTAATCCCCTGTTGTTTATATGGACTTCTTGTGTGGTGCAAATGGTTAATGTGCTCCAGTGCTAACCAAAAGGTTGGAGCTTTCTATCCACTCAGAGGTGCCTCAGAAAAAAGGCCTGCCATCTACTGAAAATTCAGACACTGAAACTTTTTGGAGTACAGTTCTACTTTGACACATATGGGGTTGCCATGAGTCAGAATCAGCTGGACAGCAACTGATTTGGGTGTAATGTGGTTCACTAGTAGAATTTTTGCCTTCCATGCAGAAGACCTAGGTTTGATGCCTGGCCAGTGCACCTCATGTGCAGCCACCACCCATGGAGGCTTTCATATTGCCATGATGTTGAACAGGTTTCAGTGAGATTTCAGACTAAAATGGACTAGGAGGAAAGGTCTGGTGATCTACTCCCCAAAATCAGCCAATGAAAACCCTATAGATCACAATGGGCCCATCTACAAACAATCATGTAGGACCAGTCTGTTGTGCATAGGGCTGCCATGATTCAGGGACCTGTTTTTATCGCTCTAACTTTATGATTATTTTAATATCTTAAAAGACAAATCATTTTGACTTTTTTATCTTCTTCACGTGTCTTGACTTCCATATCCATTGAAGAAACAGATTAACTAATCCATGCATTGATTTTAATTTTTATATCTATATAATATTGAGTTATTCTGTTATATCTCTATCTCAGTAACATTTGATGTTTTTAAATATTATATTTTCCTGTATATAGAGTGTTGATTCCAGATTCTGTACAATAGTTCTATAAAATGACATCTTTATATTTTTGTCATTTATTTTATTAAGGTGTACTTTAGTGTTGTCGTTGTTGTCATTAGGTGCCGTTGAGTCAACTGCAACTCATAGTGACACTATGTACAACAGAACGAAACACTGCCCAGTCCTGCGCCATCCTCATGATGGTTGCTATGTTTGAGCCAATTGTTGCAGTCACTGTGTCAACCCATCTCATTGAGGGTCTTCCTCTTTTTTGTCGACCCTCTACTTTACCAAGCATGATGTCCTTTTCCAGGGGCTGGTACCTCCTGATAACATATCCAAAATACATGAGACAAAGTCCGGCCATTCTTGCTTCCAAGAAGCACACTGTAAAATTCATCCTTTTAGTGTACATTTTGACAGTCTTGTGACTATTACCCAAATCAAGACATAGAATAGTTCCCTTACCTCAGAGTAGTCCTACATACCCCTTTGTCATCAACGCCTCTACTACCCTACTTCTTGTCCAACATTGTTCTGTTTATTTTCCTGTAGCTTTGGAATAATGTTATATAAATGAAAACATAAGTAGCTTTTTTATTCTGGATCTCTTCACTTAACATAATGCACTTAAGATTGATATATGAATTTGTGTGTATCCGTAGTTCCTTTTTATTGCTAAGTAATTTCATATTGTATGGATCAACCAAAGTTTGTTTAATCATTCTGTGATTTAATCATTCGCCAACATTTAGTTTGTTTCCAGATTTTGACAATTATGACAGAGCCACAATAAATATTTCCACACAGGTTTTCCTATGATCATAGTTTTTCAATTCACTTTTATAAGTACCTATGAGCAGTACATCTGGGACATGTGCTGAGTATATATTTAAGCTTATCATAAACAGTGACATTTTTTCAAGTTGCTGTACCATTTGCATTGACACTAACAATGTATGAGAGTTTCACTTGCTATCCCTTTTAGCCCTTAGTAATGTAATTTTTTTTTTTTAATTTTTGACATTCTAACACTAAGGTGTGTAGTGTTATCTCATTATGATTTTAATTTGTATTTCCCTAATCAACTGGATAGCGAGTAACAACAGTGAACAATGAGAATCATTTTTATGTGTTTATTTTCTCTTAGTAATTTCCTGATTGATAAAGTATTGATTCCAATATCTTAATCAGACTTTTATTTTTTATTGGGTTGTTTGTTTTATCATTTAAAAGTTCTTGATATATTTTAGATGAAAGTCTTTTCTCAGATATGTGATTTGTAAATACTTTTTCCCAGTCTGTAGCTTGTCCTTTAACTCTGTTAACATTGAAAGAAGTTTTTAATTTAGATGAAATCCTACTTATCAATTTTTTCTCATATATATTATGCTTTTAGTGCCATAGATAAGGATTTTTGCCTACAAAATGGTCACAAAAAATTTTCCCTATGTTTTTGTCCTACTTATCTAATGTTGCTATAACAAAAATACCACAAGTGGATGGCTTTAACAAACAGAAATTTATTTTCTCACACCTTAGGAGGCTTGAAGTCCAAATTCAGAGTGCTGGGTCAATGGGAAGGCTTTCTCTCTCTGTTGGCTCTGAAGGAAGGTCCTTGTTGCTATGAGCCAGAATCAACTTGACAGCAACGGGTTTGGTTTTGGTTTTTTATACTGTGGTTATAATCCCATTTGAGAATGGGTTTTCTTTTATTAATGAGATAGTATTAGGGTAGGGTGTGTTTTTAGGTCAATCTCTTTTGAGATATAAAAGAACTTAAATAAGCAAGTGAGGAAGCAGAGATGGGAGAAGATAGATACCATGCCATATGAAGATCACCAAGGAGCCAAGGATCCCCAGAGCCAACAGAGAAGCCTTCCCCTAGAGCTGGCACACTGAATTCAGACTTCTAGCCTCCTAAACTGTGAGAAAATAAATTTTTGTTTGTTACAGCCACACACTTGTGATTTCTGTTATAGCAGCACTAGGTAAATAAGACAATGGTCTATTGTGGAGAATAATCCATGTGCACTGGAGAAGAATTTATATTTTGCTGTTGTTTGGTAGAATGTAGTATATATATGTATATATATAGATGGACTACCAATTGAGATGTTTCAACAAATGGATGCAGTGCTGGAAGTGCTCACTTGTCTATGCCAAGAAATTTGGAAGACAGCTACCAGGCCAACCAACTGGAAGAGACCCATATTTGTACCCATTCCAAAGAAAGATGATCCAACAGAATATGGAAATTATCAAACAATATCATTAATATCACACGCAGTTAAAATTTTTCTGAAGATCATTCAAAAGCAATTGCACCTGTACAAGGAACTGCCAGAAATTCGAGCTGGATTCAGAAGAGGATATGAAACAAGGGATTTCATTGCTGACGTCAAATCGATAATGGCTGAAAGCAGAGAATACCAGAAAGATGTTTACTTGTGTTTTATTGACTATGCAAAGGCATTCAACTGTGTGGATCATAACAAATTATGGATAACATTGTGAAGAATGGAAATTCCAGAATACTTAATTGTGCTCAAAAGGAACCTGTACTAAGACCAAGAGGCAGTCGTTCGAACAGAACAAGGGGATACTGCGTGGTTTAAAGTCAAGAATGGTGTGTATCAGGGTTCATACTTATTCAGTTTGTATGCTGAGCAAATAATCCAAGAAGTTGGACTATATGTAGAAGAATGAGGCATCAGAATTGGAGGAAGACTCATTAATAACCTGTAATATGCAGATAACACGACCTTGCTGGCTGAAAGTGAAGAGGTCTTGAAACATTTACTGATAGAGATCAAAGAGTACAGCCTTCAGTATGGATTACACATCTACATAAAGAAAACAAAAATCCTCACAACTAGACCAATAAGCAACTTTATGATAAATGGAGAAAAGATCGAAGTTGTCAAGGATTTCATTTTACTTGGATCCACAATCAACGTCCATGGAAGCATCAGTCAAGAAATCAAACGATGCATTGCATTGGGCAAATCTGCTGCAAAAGACCTCTTTAGAGTGTTAAAAAACAAAGATGTCACTTTAAAGACTAAGGTGTGCCTGACCTAAGCCATGGTGTTTTCAATTGCCTCATATCCATGTGAAAGCTGGGCAATGAATAAGGAAGACCAAAGAAGAATTTATGCCTTTGAATTATGGTATTGGCGAAGAATATTGAATATACAATGGACTGACAAAAGAAGGAACAAATCCATCTTGGAAGAAGTACATTCAGAATGCTCATTAGAAGCATACTTTGGACATGTTATCAGCAGGGGCCAGTCCCTGGAGAAGGACATCGTACTTGGTAAAGTAGACCGTCAGCAAAAAAGAGGAAGACCTTCAGTGAGATCAGTTGACACAGTGGCTGCAACAGTGGGCTCAAGCACAGCAACGATTGCAAGGATGGTGCAAGACCAGGCAGTATTTCGTTCTGTTGTACATAGGGTTGCTAAGAGTCAGAACCAACTCGACGGCACCTAACAATGCACAAGCACACACATATATATATATATGTATATATATATATATATATGTTAGATCTAGTGAATTTGTACTGATCTTTCTAGGTGATCTGTCCATTATTCAAAGTGGTGCATTGAAGTCTCCAGCTGTTATTATTGTTATTAGTTGCAGCCCTCACGCATGGCAACCTTATTTATAACAGAATGAAATTTTACCCAGTCCTGTGCCATCTACATGATTGTTGGTATGTTTTAGTCCCTTGTTGTTGTTATTGTGTCAGTCCGTTTCATTGAGGGTCATGATGTCATTTTCTAGTGACTGATGTCATTATTCAAATGCATCAATTCTTCTCCTGTTTTCCTTTTTTATTGTTAACCTGTCTTGTGCATATGAGACAATTGAAGAGACCACAGCTTGGGTCAGACACGCCTTAAGTCATGAAGATGACATCTTTCTTTTTAAAACTTTAGAGAGGTCTTTTGCAACAGAGTCACTCAGTGGAATATGTTGTTTGATTTCTTCACTGCTGCTTCCATGGATATTGATTTTTGATCCAAGTAGAATGAAATTATTGACAATTTCAGCTTGTTTCTGTTTGTCATGACATTATCAGTTTAGTTGTGAGGATTTTGTTTTCTTCACATTCAGTCATAATCATACTGAAGACTGCAGTCTTTGACATTAATCAGTAAGTGCTTCAAGTCTGCATCATTTTTGACCAGCAAGGCTGTGTCATCTACATAATGCAGGTTGTTCATGAATCTTCCTCCAATCTTAACATCCTGTTCTTCTTCATATAGTCCAGCTTCTCAGATTATTTGCTTAGCATACAGATTGAATGAGGTGAAAAGTTAAACCCTGCTGTACACTTTTTCCAATTTTAAGTCATGCAGTGTCTCCTTGTTCTGTTTAAACAACTGCTTCTTGATTTATGCACAGGTTCTTCACGAGCATAATCTAGTGTTCTGAAATTCCCATTCTTCATAATGTTATCCATAATTTGTTATGATCCACACAGTCAAATACCTTTGTGTAGTTAATTAAACACAAGTAACCGTCTTTCTGGTATTCTCTGCTTTCATCCAAGATCCATCTGACATCAGCAATGATATAGCGCTTGTTCCACATCCTCTTCTGAATCCAGCTTTAACTACTGATGTACGACAGCAGCCATTTTTTAATTATCTTCAGCAAATTTTGCTAACCTGCAATATTAAGGATATTGTTCAATAATTTTCACATTCCATTTGATTGCCTTTCTTTGGAATGGGCATGAATATTGATCTCTTTTAGTCGGTTGACGAAGTAGATGTCTTCTGAGCTGAATTTCTTGAAATAAAGTAGTAGACACCTCTGACATTGTATCCATTTTCTGAACTATCTTAATTAATATTCTGTCAGTTCCTGGAGTTTGTTTTTCACCAGTGCCTTCAGTGTGGCTTGACCTTCTTCCTTCAGTACTGGAAGTTCTTGATTATATACTACCTCCTAAAGTGGTATGTCAGCTAATTAATTTCAGCACAGTGAATATATGTATTTCTTTTATCGTCTTCGATGCTTCCTGTGCCATTCAATTTTTTGCCCACAGAAACCTTCATGTGAATTTGCATATGTGCTATTGAAGGTCTTTTCTGTATTCTAGACCAGACTTTGTCTTGACTGATGATATTCAGCTTCTTAACCATTTTCTCTTTCCATAGATATAGTCAATTTTATTCCTGTGTTGTCCATCTGGCAAGGTCCATGTGTACAGTCATTGATTATGTTGTTGAAAAAGTGTATTTCTAATTTAAGTATATGTTTATATGTAATTGCCTCTCCATAGTTATTCCAGTTTCTTTTCTTGTTATTTTTCCTTCTTGTTGATTCACATAATATTGCAGGTTTTTGGTAAATATGTATCATGGCATGCTTTCTCAATTATTTTAATACATCTAAATACATTTTAAATATTTTCTTTAAAGATATTTTACATCGACATGTTTCTAGCTAAAAAAATTGTTCCACTGTCTACCATCTTCAGTTGTTGCTTTTGATAAGACTTTTTACAGTCTGAATGCCTTTATTGCTATCGCTCAGCTTTTCTTTTGTTAGATATATGAGGTGGAGGACTAATCACCTTAATTAATTTAGAAACTGATATGTGTTGAGGAGGTTTGGTTAGAATTTATATAAGGCCCAGTGTACATCATCACACTGGACCAATAAACAACATCACGGTAAATGGAGAAAAAAAATTGGATCAACAATTAACATCAATGGAAACAGCAATCAAGAAATCAAATGACATTTTGCATTGGGCAAATTTGTTGCAAAAGACCTCTTTAAAGTCATGAAAAGCAAAGATGTCACTTTGATGACTAAGGTGCGCCTGACTCCAGCTGTAGTCTTTTCAGTCTTCTCATATGCATGCAAAATAAAAAAGAAGACAGAAGAAGAATTGATGAATTTGAGTTGTGGTGTTGCCAAGGAATACTGAATATACTCTGGACTTCCAGAGAATGAGCAAATCTGTAATTAGAAGAAACACAACCAGAATGCTCCTTAGAACTGAGGATGGCAAAACTTCATCTTGATTACTTTGGACATGTCATCAGGGAAGTCCCGTTGCTAGAAAAGGACATAATATTCGGCCAAGTAGAGCGTCATCGAAAAGGAGAACCCTCAATGAGATGGATTGACACAATAGCCTGAATAATGGGCTCAAACATATCAAAGATGATGGAGATGCTACAGGACCAGGCAGCTTTTCATTCTCTTATATATAAGGGCTCCATGAGTCAGAACTGACTCGACAGCAACTACGAACAACACCAACAGTCTACATCTAATTTGCCCTTGTGTCTAGGGCCTAGATGTTTGGGATTTTTGACTGAGAGCTTGGTATGTTCACTGATGCCTCTTTCACTGGTGATATGTAACCAAACCCAGAGGTTTTGGAAAAATCTCCTCTGCTTTGTGGACCTTGTCTCATATTTTAATATCCTGCCCTGTACATACTTGGAATCAGGCAAAAGTCTTGAAGGCCAAACCAACAATGTGTTTGAGGCATGTTAATTCTCTAATTTTGTCACTCTATCATGAAAGATCCTCAAAATTTGCCTGTTTCTGTGGTCCACCAGCAATTGTCCACTGCTCTGGCCAGGACAAGAATTTTGACCTCTTACGTATAACCAGCTTTGCAGATGGCCTCTGGGGGGACAAAATCAACTCCTAATTTTCAGATCACTGCTGCCTCAGGAGTTTTCAGCTAAGATCAAGGTGTGTCCACTGGGGCTTTTCTTATGGTGTGTTATTTTTCCCCAACTCCACAATGCAGTGGTTAAATATTCCTACACATTCTTTTTGGCTTTGTCTTTCAACTATAAGGGAGCTAGTGGAGATGATGAGAAATAAACTGTTCTTCAGGTATGTTAGATCTTGTATATGGATTTGATACTGAGTGTGAGAAAAAAATTATGAGTGGCTCCAAGGTTTTCAGTCAGAATTAATTTGGTGAAAAAATAACAGCATATCAATTTAGTGGTTTGACTTGGAAAGACATTTATGCAAAAACAGATTATTGACCAATAAGCTGAATATTTATAAATAAAAAAGTCTCTCTAATATGCTTGTAAATTTGTATTTATACACTTACTGGAATGTAGAAGGTAAAGTGCATACAGTGATTAATTCTCGGATTTGTGTTTGTATAGTAGACAAGAGCACTTTCAATTTTTTTATAAGGATTTCAGTGAGTTTGTGTGATCTTACTCTCTTTTATTTCAATTTTATATTTGATCATATTTTGTGCAGTAAATTTTAAATTATTTCAGAATCTTAAAATGTATTGTTTTAAATTAATACTGAGTTCAATATAACTAAGTTCTCGTTTTTTTTTTCAGGTACAGGTTTTGGTTCGAAAGACTGTTTTGCTGAAATTAATTCTAGGAATGATCAAAGTGGCAATTGTGGTTCAAGTTCTAGAGGATACAAAGCTTGTAAACCTAAGTATGTTTTAAGAAATTTATTTGAAAACCTCTATTTACTGCCTTAAATTTGAAAGTGTCACAAGACAATTAAGTTTGTATGTAATCACAATATTATGTGACCATAATTTCATAATTAATCAAATAATAAATGTCATAGAGACAGAATGTCTATTCTTCTCTTTCTCACATGTATCCTAATTATACTTTGTACTTTGCCACAAGGTATTCATTTCACATGTCAAAAAAAAAAAAAAAACCCACTGCCGTTGAGTTGATTCTGACTCATAGTGACACTGTGTAGGTACTATAATTAATGCGTCAGTTAAAAGGACTGATCGTTTTTATTTTGTATGCTACCCCTCTAGTTTTTCAAAGGATAGTCATCTTTATAGTGGTGAAATAAAAACTTTTTTTTTTTTTTTACTACCCAGGAAATAGACCACATTGTTTATGAGTATTTACTCCATAGTCAGACTTCTTGCTTTGAAATCCTAATTCCACTTTTGATCTATTTGTGTGATTTGGGGCAAGGACATCAGTTTTCTCATATGTAAAGTATAAATGATATTTATACTATTAACATCATTAAGTTGGTTTCAGTGATGAATTTAGATACTATATGAAAAGCGCTTAGAATGGTGACTGACACAGTCTGCATTATGTGAGAGTTAATTATTTTTATTTAATTATTAGAACTAGAATGTTACTGAAACATACTCTTTTATTATAATATTTTATTTTTGGAAATAAAATTTAAAATTCTGTAAAAATATTCCAGTTTCATGAATAGTATAAGAAATTCCAGTATACCCTCTACCCAGAATTACCAATTTTTTTTTTTACATTTTACTCCATTTGCTATACCATTCTCTTTTTGCCCTCTCTCTCTCTCCATACTTTTTCCTGAACTATTTGAGTACAAATTAGAAACTGTGCTCCTTTACTCTCAAAGTAATCACTATGTCTTTCTTGAAAATAAAGATAAACTTGTTATTTTCCATTTCTTTTTTCTTCATTCTTTTTCTGTCCCTTTTTTTCCCTAGCATTTCCTTTTGATTCTTATACTTGATTCTTACAGTTTCCATCTCTCTGTTGACATTACCTCTCTCTGTTTTGCATTGTCTATATTTTCCTTTAGAGCCTTTAGCATATTAATAATAGTTATTTTAAATTTTTGTCTGATAATTCCAACAGCTGCGCAATATCTGAGCCTGATTCTAATGTTTGCTTTGTCTCTCCAGATTGTGTTTTTTCTTGCCTTTTTGCACATCCTATGCTTTTTTGTTGTATAGAGTAATGGACACTGAGGTACACAGGCTTTTAATGTGAGGATATATGTTAATCTTTTCAGAAGTTGGGCTGTATTTAACGTTTCTTGTAGCTAGGCACTAGGAGCTTCGAATTCCTATAGTGGGAATTTTTCCTCCCCTCATGGCTTTGGGGTACCTTTCACGATGTTCCTCAGAGAGAATATGTGTCTTGCAGCTAGCTTTTTCAGCTGTCAAATTGATTTCGACTCATAGCAGCCTTATACAACAGATAGAACTACCCTATAGGGTTTCCAAGACTGTAATCTTTACGGAAGCCAGCTGTCACATCTTTATCCCACAGAGTGGTTGGTGAGTTTGAACCTCCGCCCTTTTGAGAGCTTTAACTGCTGCACCACCAGGGTTTCTTGTTTCAGCTGTAATCCACTGTTACTGGAGACTTGTTTGTGTGGTGATAGCATGTGTGGAAGGGATGTTCTCTAGTCTTTGAACTAGTTCTCAGTCTTTTAATGTGCCTATGTCTCAGGGGTGTGGTCTTCCAAAGTGTTTCTGTCTCTCCTCCAGGTGTAGAGCTTTCCCCCACCCCTTAAGCCCTAGTCCCTTCCATAGCTACATCATCCCCAACCTATTTTCGTAAACTCATCTCTATTGTTGACTATGACTTTTAGTTATTTTTTTTTCTTAATTGAGTCATGAAGGCTGGAGTGGGACAAAGTTTCCCTCCCCTAGCTGAGACTATATTTCAAAATTGCCATCTGGTGAAGTCCTTCCAACTAGAGATGAGGCTTTTGTTATGGAAAAGGGGCAAGGAGGGTTTTACATTGACTACTCCTCCCCTCCGCCTGCTAGGACTGTTGTTAGGTGCCCTCCAGTTGGTTTCCACCCATAGCAACCCTGTGTACAACAGAGTGAAACACTGCCTGGCCCTGTGCCATCCTCACAATCATTGCTATATTTGAACCCATTGTTGCAGCCATTGTGTCAGTCCATCTCATCAAGGGTCTTCCTCTTTTTCAGTCACTCTCTGCCTTACCAACCATGATGTCCTTCTCCAGGAATTAGTCCCTCCTGATAACATGTCAAAAGAATGTGAGACAAAGTTTGACCATCCTCACTTCCAAGAAGCACTCTGGTGGTACTTCTTCCAAGACAGACTTGTTCATTCTTCTGGCAGTCCATGCTAGGACTAATGGGCAGCTTTTTCAGATCCTTCCGAAGAGAACCTGATGAAATTCCTGGATAAAATATACAAAAAGATGGGAGTGCCTCTATCACTGCACTCCCCAGGAGCTTCTCATTCACACTTGGAGTCAACACTCAAACCTATGGTCATCGAGTCGATTCCAATTCATAGCTATCCTATCGGACAATGCAGAAATTCCCCCATAGGGCTTCTAAGGAACAGCTGGTCGATTTGAACTGTAGGCCTTTTGTTAGCAGCCTAGCTCTTAACCACTGTACCATCAGGGCTCCAGAGTCAACACTTAGTCTTCAGAAATTCATCAAAAGTACAATTTAGGAGTTCCAGCAAAATGGCGCTCTAGGCAGAAGCACCATGCCGTCCCTCCACAGCAAAGATCCGAAAAACTAAGCC
>NW_004444026.1:265626-266850 GCF_000243295.1 Trichechus manatus latirostris | reverse complement strand
GCTCGAGTGCCTGGCTCTGTGCGCCATCTTTGCTTCTTCCTGAGGGCTGTGGAGCTCTGTTTGAGTGTGGAGCTGCTTCCTGGTCTGGGCTGTCGTGCTGGTGGGTCCTGGGGCTTTTGTTCATTTGTTCGTTTTGAATTGTTTGTTTCTTTTCTTTTCCTTTTCTTGAGTTGGGAGCCCTTTCTGGCCAGGAGGAGCTGTGTGGCAAGGAACTCCCCTTCAGCTTTCACAGACGTGCAGAGGGATCCCTGAGGGCATTTCTTTTTTCGTTGGTTTTTCTTTTTTTTTTCTGTTTTTTTCGGGGGCCTTTCTTGTTCTTTCTTTTTTTTAATTTTTAATTTGCTTTGTTTTCTTTTCCTTCTTTTTCCCTTTTTGTCTTTCTTCATTGCTCAGTTTCTCGTCTCTCTATATCTTCCTTCTCTTTCTGATCCCCGAATACCAGGCGTTGTATACTTCTACTCCTTCTAGCCAGGCTGTACTGCAACACCTGAGAGCGATTTCCCCAGACCTCATAGCGGCATCAGTGGGATCCCTGAAACTTTGCGGTTCTTTAACATTTCTGATTTTTATTTATTCATTCTTTTCTTTTCTTCCTCTTCCCCTTTCTGTTTTTCTCCATTTTATAGTCTCTCATCTTTCAATTCCAATGGCAAACTCCCCTAGCATTATTTTTTGTTTGTTTTTATGTTTTTGGATCCTGTACCTCTCTCCTTTCTCCCATATCCATCTTAGTTCCACACATAACAATCTCCCTGCTGCATCCTGCCTACCTGCACCGTGCGCTTCACATCACACCACCAAGCAGTACAGGCACAGCCTACTGGAACCTGCCCTACACTGATTACCGACCCACCCTGGTGGCTGTAGTAAGTGCCACAAACAACCCGTCCCAGTAACTCCTCTTCAGCTAGACCTGCCCTGTTGTACCATCTCTGAGTGACTGACCCTGCCAGTTGGAGAAGGAAGAGAAAAGTATTGAGCGCACAGATGAGCAAACAACAAAGAACACACAGTCCGCCTGCTCAGACATAGTCAAATTTTTTTTTTAAAGGGATGAAACAAACAAATCTACAATCAATAAACGAGAAAAATAACGACTGAATGCCCCAAAAACAGCAGACAATATCAAAACATTTACAAAAACAGGACAGGATGGTTCCAGTAGGTGCCCAAAATAAAACACCAGATGACTCTCCTGTGGAAGAAAATGCACTGGAACTACCT
>NW_004444026.1:244146-260659 GCF_000243295.1 Trichechus manatus latirostris | reverse complement strand
GGTTGTTAACCAATGTCATAAAACAACATGTGTACTACTGTTTCATGAGAAACTATTTGTTCTGTAAGCCTTCACCTGAAGTACAATAAAATATTTTTTTTTAAAAAGTATAATTTAAATGCACATTCCTAGTGGCTTGTGGTGGTGCAGTGGTTAAGCACTTGGGTGCTAACCAAGAGCTTGTCTCTTTGAACCTGCCAGGTGTTCCACAGGAGAAAGATGTGGCAGCTTGCTTCTCTGAAGATTACAGCTTTGGAAACCCTGTGGACAATTCTGCTTGTCCTACAGGGTCTCTATGAGTCAGTGTCCACTGGAAGGCAACAGGTAGTGGCTCAAGATGTCCATTGGATTCTGCTCCAGCTAAACAATCCTCAAATGCTGTATCTCTCTGCATGTACTTAACTTTCAAGATTCACAGAGGCAGTTTTCCCTGTGGCATCAGCTCTCTGAAGGGTCCAAGAAGTCATTGGTTTTAGTTTGGTCAGTTTTTTCTTGTAAAGGCAGGGGTAATGACTTCCAACCTCTTTATGTCAGAGTATTTACTTATAGAGCATTTTTAACATCTTTATTAAGATATAAATTACCTATCATAAAAATTATTCATCTTAAGTGTATATTGTATTTATTTTTTGGTAAATTTGTAGAGTTGTGCAAAAAGCACCAGAATCACTTTAAAAGCTTCCTTTGTTCCACTTTGAAATCAATCCTTGCTCCTGACCTCAGGCCCAGACAATCATTGATCTTGCTTTCTGTCTCCATAGGTTTACTTTTCCTGAAAATTTTATAGAAGAGGAAATCATACAATATATAGTCTGTGTGTTTGGCTCCCTTTACTTATGATGTTTGAGGTATATTCCACTATTTTAGTATTTTTTATAGAACTAGTGTATGTGTTTTTTTGTTTTGTTTTGTTTTAGCATAGTACAGAATTTCTCAGTTGCTATTCCATCAATCCTGGAGACTTATTTTATCCCAATGCCTTTAGTGCAGCTTGTACTACTTCCTTCAACACCATCAGTTCTTGATCATAAGCTACCTCCTGAAATGGTTGAAGGTCAACCAATTCTTTTTGGTACAGTGACTCTGTGTATTCCTTCCGTCTTCTTTTGATGCTTCCTGCATTGTTCAATATTTTGCCCATAGAATCTGTCAAAATTGCAACTCAAGCCTTGAAATTTTTTTCAGTTCTTTCAGCTTGAGAAATGTCAAGGCTGTTCTTCCCTTTTCGTTTTCTAACTCCAGATCTTTGCACGTTTCATTATAATACTTTGTCTTCTCAAGCCACTCTTTGGAATCTTCCATTCGGCTCTTTACTTCATCATTTCTTCCATTCACTTTAGCTACTATGCATTCAAAAGCAAGTTTCAGAGTCTCTTCTGACATCCATTTTGGTCTTTTCTTTCTTTCCTCTCTTTTTAATGACCTTTTGCTTCCTTTAGGTATGATGTCCTTGATGTCATTCCACAACTCATCTGGTCTTCAGTCATTAGTGTTCAGTGCATTAAATCTATTCCTGAGATTGTCTCCAAATTCAGGTGGGATATACTCAAGGTCATATTTGGCTCTTGTGGACTTGTTTTAATTTTTTTAAGTTTCAACTTAAACTTGCATATGAGCAATTAGTGGTCTGTTACGCAGTTGATCCCTGGCCTTGGTCTGACTGATGATATTGAGCTTTTCCATTATCTCTTTCCACAGATGTAATCTATTTGATTCCTATGTATTCCATCAGGCAATGTCCATGTGCATAGTTACCTTTTATGCTGATGAAAAATGGTATTTGCAGGAACGAATCGTTGTTCTTTCAAAATTTTATCATGCAATCTCCAGCATCCTTTCTATTACCAAGGACATATTTTCCAACTACTGATCCTTCTTCTTTGTTTCCATCTTTCCCATTCCAATCACTAGTAATTATCTATACAACTGGATCGCATGTTTAATCGATTTGAATCTGTAGAATTTGGTAAAAATCTTCAATTTCCTCATCTTTTGCTTTAGTTGTTGGTGTGTAAATTTGAATAATAGTCGTACTAACTGGATATGGATATTACCCTATCACTGACAGCATTGTACTTCGGAATAGATCTTGCGATGTTCTTTTTGATGATGAATGCAACACCCTTCTCCTCCATTTGTCATTCCTGGCATAGTAGACCATATGATTGTCTGATTCAAAATGGCCCTTACCAGTCCATTTCAGCTCACTAATGCCTGGGATATTGACCTTTATCCTTTCTATTTCATGTTTGATGACTTCCAATTTTCCTAGATTCATAGTTCCTTACATTCCGTGTTCCTATTATTAATGTATGTTTGCAGCTCTTTCTTCTCATTCTGAGCTGCACTGAAGGCATTGGTGAAAAATAAGGTTTCAGGAATTGATGGAATACCAATTGAGATGTTTCAGCAAATGAATGCATCGCTGGAGGTGCTCACTCGTCTATGCCAAGAAATTTGGAAGACAGCTATCTGGCCATCCCACTGGAAGAGATCCATATTTGTACCCATTCCAAAAAAGGTGATCCAACAGAATGCAGAAATTATTGAACAATTTCATTACATCACACACAAGAAAAATTTTTCTGAAGATCATTCAAAAGTGGCTGAAGCAGTACATCGACAGGGAACTGCCAGAAATTCAAGCTGGATTCAGAAGAGGATGTGGAACAAGCGATATCATTCATAATATCAGATGGATCTTGGCTGAAAGCAGAGAATACCAGAAAGATGTTTACCTGTGTTTTATTGACTACACAAAGGCATTTGACTGTGTGGATCATAACAAATTATGGGTAACATTGTAAAGAATGGGAATTCCAGAACATTTAATTGTATTCGTGTAGAACCTGTACATAGACCAAGAGGCAGTTGTTCTAACAAAATAAAGGGATACTATGTGGTTTAAAGTCAAGAAAGGTGTGCATCAGGGCTGTATCCTTTCACTGTACATATTCAATCTGTACGTTGAGCAAATAATCCAAGAAACTGGACTATATGACGAAGAATGTGGCATCAGGATTGGAGGAAGACTCACTGACAACTTGCAATATGCAGATAACACAACCTTGCTTGCTAGAAGTGAAGAGGACTTGAAGCACTTACCAATGAAGATCAAAGACTATAGCCTTCCGTATGGATTGCACCTCAACATAAAGAAAACAAAAGTCCTCACAACTGGACCAATAAGCAACATCATGATAGAGAAAAGATTGAAGTTGTCAAGGATTTCATTTTTCTTGGATCCACAGTCAATGTCCATGAAAGCAGCAGTCAGGAAATCAAGCAACATATTATATTGTGCAAATCTGCTGCAAAAGACCTCTTTAAAGTGTTAAATAGCAAACACGTCACTTTGAAGACTAAGATGTTCCTGACCCAAACCATGATGTTTTCAGTTGTCTCATTTGCATGGGAAAGCTGGACAGTGAATAAGAGTGACCAAAGAGGAATTGAACGCCTTTGAATTGTGTTGGCGAAGAATATTGAATATACCACGGACTGCCAGAAGAATAAACAAATCTGTTTTGGAAGAAGTACCACCAGAGTGCTCTTTAGAAGCAAGGGTGGCCATACTTTGTCTCATGTACTTTAGACATGTTACCAGGAAGGACCAGTCCCTGGAGAAGGACATTTCGCTTGCTAAAGAAGAGGATCGGCGAAAAAGAGGAAGATACTAGACAAGATGGGTTGACACAGTGGCTGCAACAATGGGCTCAAGCATAGCAATGATTGTGAGGATGGCGCAGGACAAGGCAGTGTTTCATTCTGTTGTACATAGGGTCGCTATGAGCCGGAACTGACAGGGTGGCACCTGACAACAACAACAGAATTTCTTATTGCTGACTAATATTTCGTTGTATGGATATACAGTATTGTTTCAACCATTTACTTGTTGATGGGCATTTAGATTGTTTCCAGTTTTGGGCTATTATGAATAATATTGCTATAATATTCAGGTAAAGTCTTTCTGCAGACATGTTTTTCATTTTACTTTGTTGCATCATTAGAAGTGGAATTGCTGAGCCATATGGTACGTATATGTTTAACATTTTAAGAAACTGCCAAAATATTTTACAAAATGACTGTACCTGTTTACATTTCCATCAGCAGTATATGAGAGTTCTAGCTTCTCCACATCCCCACCAGTACTTGGTATTTTCAGATTTTTTTCTTTGTTTGCTTTTTGTTGTTTGTTTGTTTTTTCTTTCATTCATTCATTCATTTTTTTGCCGTATCTATAGATAGGCAGAGGTATCTCATTCTGATTTTAATTTGCATTTATCTTTTGCCTTATGGAAAATAACCAGTCTTTAATCTGGTTATTAAATTTTGGCATACCTTCTTTGGTAAAATGTCTGTAGCCCATCTTTAAATTGGGTTTTGATGTTCTTATCAAATTGTAAGAGTTCTTTACATACTCGGAATACAATCTGTATCAGATATATGCTTTGCACTAATTTCTTTTTTTTAATGTTTATTGTGTTTTTGGTGAAAGTGTACACAGCAAATTAGGTTCTTATCATCAATTTTGTCTTTCTTTTTCTTGATGATGCCTTTAGAAGAGCAAAAGCTTTTAATTTTGATGAAGTACAATTTATTCTTTTTTATGGACCATAATTTTGATGTAATATCTAAAAAATACTTGCTTTGTGTAGGAAATCTAGCACAAAATAGAATAAAAATGATGAAGTCAAACATCTCTCTCCTATTCCTGATTGCAGGGGGATAGTATTCAGTCTTTTCAACTTGAAGTTTGCTGTTACTAGAGATTGCACATACAGCGTTTTCAGGCTGAGGAATTTCCTTTCTATTTCTACTTAGTTAAGAATATTTATCATGCACCCGTCCTGGATTTTGTGAAATGCTTTTCCTGCGTCTGTTGAGATGATCGTGTTTTGGTTTTGTTTTTTGTTTCCTTTATTCTATTAATTGATTTTTAGATGTTAAACTAACCTTGCTTTCCTGGGATAAATTTCATTTAGTCATGGTGTATCATTTTTATATGTTGAGGATTTGGTTTTCTAATATTTTGTTAAGGATTTTCTTGTCTATGGTCATCATATGTCTTTGCCTTGCTTTGATACCAGGATAATACTGGTCTCAAAGAATGAATTGAGGGAGTGCTCTGTCCTCCAGGTTTTCTAGAAGAGTTTGTGTAGTATTGAGATTATTTCTTCTTTAAGTATTTCATAGAATTCACCACTGAAGTCATCTGGGTTTGGATTTTCCTTTGTCATGCATCTGCATATGAATCGAGGAGCATATTTAGAGTTCAGCAGTTTTAAAGTTTTCCCCTGGTGTTAATTCCATCAGTCCTTCTGAAGCCTCCCCTGTAACATACATGTAGCCTCTTAGTCAGCTAGGGATGTGATATAAGGAGGGTTTATCAGCCCTGGTGGTGCAGTGGTTAAGAGCTCGGCTACTAACCAAAAGATCGGCAGTTCGTATCCACCAACAGCTCCTTGGAAACCCTATGGGGGAGTTCTACTCTGTCCTGTAGGATCACTGTGAGTCGAATCGACTCAACAGCAATGGGTTTGGTCAAGTTTTGGTATGGCTCTATTATTTCCAAGACTACTCCTTTAATTTCTGGCTGGTTTGCCACTGATCCCAACTGAGACTGCAACCTCAGGCTAACAGTGCAGCTGATTTTCAACATTTGCTTCCCACTTTTACTGATAATGCCACCGGCTGAAGTTCTGTGCCCTCTGCTCCAAATCAAGAAAGCTGACTCTGACATTGAAGCTATAGGTTTTCATGACCAGCTATGCCCTGGTAAAATGGAGCATCAACTGAGCTGGGAAAGAAGATGGCAGCAGAGGCCTCCAAGAATGCCAAAGCTTTTCCACTGTTATTACCCAATGTTTTAGCAGCTTTTCATGAATAAATGCTTCTTAATTTGCTCTTTGCTTTTGATCAGTTTCCAGAGCCCTGAAATGGTTACTTTTAACCAGTTTTATACTTGTTTTGGGGAAATAATTTGCCTGTATCTTCTCTGTCCCATGTTGTTGTTGTGTCTGTCTGTCAACTCAGTTCCGACTCATTGTGACCCCATGTGTGCTTAGTAGAACTGCACTCCATATGGTTTTCGAGGCTGTCACCTTTTGGAAGCAGATTGCCAGACCTTGCTTCCATGGCACCTCTAAGTGGGTTTGAACTGTCAAGATTTTCATTTTCATTTACTGTACAGTTGTATTTCTTTGTGTCTGATTCCTTTGTATTTCTGCAAGCTTCCATCCAGGATAAATTCCCTACAACTTTTAATTTTATTTAGTTCAGGACTGCTGGTGATACATTTTCTTACATATTTTCTAAAAATGTCTTTATTTTACTTCAATTTGGAGGATATTTTCTCCACAATAGGGTGGGAAGATGGTGGATATCTTACTTTATCTTCGAAATATCACTCAGTAGCCTTTTGACTTTCATTGTTTCTGTCAGAAAGTCAATCTTCAGTTTTATTATTGTTCTTTTGTTGCTAATGCTTCTTATTTTTCTGATTATTTTTTAGAATCTTCTCTGTGGTTTACAGCACTATCATTTTTATGTGTCTTCGGTGGCTTTATTTTAATATATAGTGTGTAATATGCTTCTTGATTGTGTATCTTACTGTCTTGTCTGTTTGGGATCCATCAAGTTCACAGTAGGTATTATGTTTGAGAAGCTGAAAAGGAAACCCAATAGGCTGGTAATTAGATAGCTTCATAAATGTTTTTTTTTTTTTTTTTGATAGAATAACCTTGAAATTGATGATGTTGAAGGATCACAAAAAAAGTGAAGGAATCATCTCAAAAAAATTAATCTGACTTACTAGGAGTAATTCAGAAGTATTCAAATGATCTTATAATTAATAATTTATGGCAGTGCCCCTATATTTTTGGTATTTCACAATTAATTGCACACATCCTTTTGCAAGCATTAAATGTATCATTTAAATCTTTTACTTTAAAAATGATATACCGATATTTCTCTATATTGGAAAATAATGATTTTCATTTACTTATATATTTATAGAGACCTGCAATGTGGAAAATTAATATGTGAATATAAAAAAGATACAGTATTTAAAATTCATGAAGCCACCACTCTTTATACCAATATAAAAGGACATACCTGTGTCAGCTTGGAGTATCCGCATACTCACACTAACAGCCAAGTTATGTGGGTAGAAGACGGAACTGTTTGTGGTCAAAATAAGGTAGGCAGTCTTTTTTCCCAAGTAACTTTCTAATATTCTATAGTCTATTTTAAAATTATATGTATTTAGCATTTTTCCTCCTAATGCAAGTACACATTCAATATAGACTATTTGGAAAATAAGAAAAGATGTAATAAAAAATAATAAAATAGATTATATCATTATGAATATTTCTTTGGATATTTAGTACTTGTCTCAAGGAAATTATGTGTATTCACTGAATTAAGAATCATACTGTTTGTTCACTATATTTTATTATCTCATTACACAGAGAGCACTTCTAATATCATTAATTATATTTTGTTATAATTGCTTTAAAATAACTGTTAAAAATAACATATGCCCATTGTAGCAATGAAAATTATAATGAACACAAGAAAGCAAAAATAAATCCAAGTAACATCTAAAATATAATTAATCTTTCCATTTTTATGAACATCCTTGCATCAACTGTTCATGTGTATATATACATATATACACACAGACGTATATATACATGTATATATACACATACATACATATACACACAGATATAGATGTACCTATCTAACAACGTAAAAAATCTTTACAAAAGCATATCATTCTCTTGTGTTTGCTATTTTATCATTCCATGTGAATCCATATGGATATGGGCCATCATTTTGTTTTCCTAGATTTTTCCATTATATGAAGTATATAATACTTACAAACATACACATGTAAACATAACAAAGCCTCAAGTTCAAATTAGTCTCATATTTAAAATTTATAAAGTCTCTCTATTCCAGGACAAACAAATGATATTACCATATTTATTGAAGAACAGAAGGAAAGGCAAAACATAGTTGACTAGGGAACAGAACAGATATTTTTTGTGAATGAGGAATAAAAAAATAATGTTATTTTTGCTGTAACCCAGTTGTTATGGATTGACTTGTGTCCCCCCAAAACGTGTTGTAAATTTTAACCTCCAGCACAGTGGTTAAAAACTATGGTGAGTTACGGCTGCTAACCAAAAGGTTGGCAGTTCGATTCCAGCAGCTGCTCTTTGGAAACCCTATGCGGGGGGGCAGTTCTGCTCCATCCGATAGGGTTGCTGTGAGTCAGAATCCGAATGGAAATGGGTTTGGTTTTTTTTTTTTTTTTTTGATATGCCTGTGGTTATAATTCCTTTGGGAATGGGGTTGTCTTTGTTATTTTAATGAGGTGGAATTAGTGTAGGATGTGTTTTAGGTCAATCTGTTTTGAGGCATAAAAGAGATTAAAACAAGCAAGTAAGAGAAGCGAGCTGGGGTAAGATAGATGCCACAACACGTGGAGATCTCCAAGGAACCAGGAAGCAGAAGCTGAAGAGACAAAGACCTTCCTGCAGAGCCCTTCCTCCAGAGCTGACGGAGAGAGAAAGCCTTCCCACTGAGCTGGTGCCCTGAATTCGGACTTCTAGCCTCCTAAACTGTGAGAAAATAAATTTCTGTTTGTTAAAGTCATCCATTTGTGATATTTCTTTATAGCAGCATTAGATAACTAAGATACCATCATAAATGAAATCTAAAAATTTGTTCATGTCTTAGTTTTATGTCATTATAAGGGTGTATATATTTAAAATTCATGATTTTTATCTGCTGATTAAATACTTTCCATACATATTGTAGTCCTATTACAATCTAACTATTAATATTCATCTAGAAAATTAGGAAGTTAAAAAAATATTCACAATAAAAAATTGTCACCCTAAATTACTCACACAAAAATACAGTCATGTTTACATTTTGTAACACATTTGCTTTAATGAATTCAACTTTTCAAAGTATTCACAGAATTGATGCTTAACGAATTGAGTTTTAAATTTCTCTGATGTTTCTAAAGAGCAAAATCATAAGCAATGTAAGTTAAGAATTGCACAGGAAACTAAAACTACCAAGAGTAGCTTAAAAAATTTATGGTTTATTCTTTCCCATCATGTAAAATAATTATGGAAGTTATCAGACCAGAGCAGTTATGGGGCTCCACTGTGTTATCAGTGATCTTGACTGAGTCCAGTTTTCAGCTATAGATCCTGTGCAGCGATCCTCTGCCTTATACATTCACAAGAGCTGATGGGACGTCAGCGGTCTCCACATTTCAAGCAGGATGACTGGAAAGAGCTATAGGGAGAAAAGGGTGCATGCCAACTTTAGTCACCACAGTTAGTGAACAAGAGGAGGGATAGCCAGTAGTCACTACTCTGCTGTAGAATTTATGACCCAAATGACATTTTATGAAATAGATATTTACTTCAGCAGCCAGCTTTAAAACTTATTACTGTTCATCATTAATAAAACAATATCTGATGATGTTGAAGTTTTATTTACAGGGTAGGGAGATAGAGAGGCTGGTAGAGATCTTGGGGAGATGTTTATACAAATGGTAGCCTCAAAACTTTGTCTTAATGTATTAAATATTTCTGTCTATTAGCATATGAAAATCAAGCTAGCTGCATGTTGAGTGCTCTAACAATTTTTATGTACTATTCAAATTAGACTGTCAATATTTTTTAAGTATTTCATATACAAATGCTCATTTAGATTAGAATGAACATGTTATCCCAATAAATTCGAAAATTCCCTTTGTCAACAACAACAGCAAAGCAAGAGATCTCTGATTCTATGCATATTATTTCAACTCTCAGATACTGGTGACTGTTGTTATTAGGTGCTGTTGAGTCAGTTCTGACTCATAAGGACCACATGTACAACAGATCGTAACCCCTCACGGTCCTGTGCCATCCTCACAACCAAAGGAAAACACAGTTACAGCCACTGTGTCAATCCATCTTTTTGAGGGTCTTCCTCTTTTTCGCTTACTTTGTACTTTACCAAGCATGATGTACTTCTCCAGGGACTGATTCCTCCTGATAACGTGTCTAAAGAATGTGAGACAAAGTCTGGCCATCCTCCCTTCCAAGGAGCACTCTGGATGTACCTCTTCCAAAACAGACTTGTTCGTTCTTCCGGCAGTCCATGGTATATTCAGTATTCTTTGCCAACACCATAATTCAAAGACATTAGTTCTTCAGACTTCCTTATTCATCGTCCAGCTTTCACATGCATATGAGGTGATTGAAAATATCATGGCTTGGGTCAGGTGCACCTTAGTCCTCAAAGTGACATCTTTGCTTTTCAACACTTTAAAGAAGTCTTTTGCAGGCCCACGTGTCTGTCATTTTGTTGTACTGTGGTGGCTTTCATGTTGCTGTGATGCTGGAAGCTATGCCACTGGTATTTCAAATACTAGCAGGGTCACCCATGGTGGACAGGTTTCAGCAGAGCTTCCAGACTAAGACAGATGAGGAAGAAGGACCTGGCAGTCTACTTCTGAAAAAACTAGCCAGTGAAAACCTTATGAATAGCAGTGGAATACTGTCTGATGTAGTGCCGGAAGATGAGCCCCGCAGGTTGGAAGGCACTCAAAATATGACTAGGGAAGAGCTGCATCCTCAAAGTAGAAATCCACTGATGGGGAGTCGATTCCGACTCCTAGTGACCCCATAGGGTTTCCAAGGCTCTAAAATTTCTATGGAAGCAGACTGCCACATCTTTCTTCCAAGCAGCCACTGGTGGTTTGGAACCACCAACCTTCCAGTTGGCAATCACTTTAAGCTCAAAGTAGAGTCGACCTTAATGACATGGATGGAGCCAAGCTTTTGGGACCTTCATTTGCTGATGTGGCATGACTCAAAATGAAAAGAAACAGCTGCAAACATTGGTGACTAGACATAAAAAGATGCTGTAAACATTACCACCTATAAAAAAACAAACCCATCATCGTTGAGTCTTGATCTAGAAATTCAAGTAGGCTATATAATTATATATAGATAGATATGAGCATAAAATCATGTATACATTATAATTTATATAATCATAAAATCTGATGTAAAAAAATGTTTTGTCACACAAGTAAGCACATATACTCATTAAAATATTTGATGAAGATCAGGATGGGAAATATCAATGCATGATCAAGGGAACCACTGACGGAGTCATAGGAGGATATGATGGAGACAAGAAAAGCCCAGCTTATTGTTATCATTTCCACAATCTGGCATCTCCACTTTGGCTATCTACACCAGAGAGGACATGAGGGAAATGGCATCTCCAATGAAAACAGAGATGATGAGAAACATGAACTCTGTGCCACGCGTTGGTTTTATTTTATGTTTCCTTAAGTAAGAAACTTAAAAGAATAGAAGAAGCTTTTTAAAATGTGGGCTAAATAATTTATAATTGTCTCTGAAAATGATCTTCCGTAATGGAAAAGAGAAACTGGTTTTAACCTGCTGAAATATAAACTATCTCTCTGTTCATGTAAAAGAATAAAATCTTGAATATTTACCCTATTCACACCAGTAAAGATGAACCAGATTTTGGAAGTGACCTGACTTAATCTGAAGCACCTAGACTGACTTTCCTAAAGAGAACCCCAGCCTTAATCAATTTTAATGGTCCAAAGTGTATGGTATTTCCAACTATGTTTGTTGAGGATGCTCCGTTTATTTCTCATTTTGCACATAGGGTTTTTTTTAATTATAATAAATGTATTTTAAATGTTATCAAATCATTTATGTCCATATTAATTTGGTTTATCGTGTTTCATTCACATTTAATCTCTTTATTCTATGTATTAAATAAATATTCTGCTCTTCCCTCACACTTTTAATCATGGAAAAAAATGAATATATTTATATATATACATATATGTGTTTTTCTCATACCCTGCAGAATTTTTTTCTTTCTGTGGTTAGATCACCTTGGCTCTTTGGTGTATACTGGTCCATATTATAAGCTTTTAATCACTAAAATAATTCCAGACTTATTAAAGTATTACTAGCCAGATTTTCTTATTTTATGAAGTTGACTCATGGAGACCTCGTGTGCAGAGTACAGCTCCATTACACTGCAGAAATTAACTTGATATACATATATGTTTAGATTGTCCTTGACTGAGTTGGATAAAAGATACAGTATTCTGATTACATGAGTTTTGTGACTTTACCTCTTATCCTACTCTCAGAAGAACTGAATATGAAACACACACTACCTATTTTTTGAGGATTTGGTAAAACCTACTTATAAAGTTCTCTGGGCATTATTTCACTGGCAGTGGTCTAGAGTGCACACGATCAGTTAAATCCTAAGACTTTGGCTACTGATGGCCACTGGAGGAATGCTGACTTCAATGTTTTGGTTACTTTTGTGGAATCACACTTCCTCATATGTTCTGAGTCTAAGCATTATTCTTTCTTTCTCACCAGCACAGCCATAACTTTGTAAAAAATATTATGTTCACATTTTGTTATGAAGTCACCATTTTACATTCTCTATACCAAGAAGGTTTTTATGGAAGCCTATTCTGCCATCGTGACTAGAACAGAAGGCTGCATTACCTTTTTTATCTCAAAGTAAATAAAAATAAATCTGTTTTAAAGAGTTTGGTGAAGATCCATAGATATATTGTTGTTTTCTTCATATAATATTATTTGTATATGGTGATAAATAACTTCTATGGCTTTGTATTCCTACTTTGGATGCTTATTGCCCTAATTTTTTTGCATGATATAACTAAAGTAAGCGTTCTACTGCAGACATGTTAAAGTTGGAAAAAAAAATTGCAGAGAAAGAATACCAATATTACCAACAACTCCACAACTTCTTTCTTCTTTGGTCTAAACAAATTAACAGTTCCAAGAATTTGGTTTATATTCTCCGGAACCACAGCTTTGCAACTTATATATCTAACTTCTCTGCCTAAGTTACAGCTAGCTCTCAAGGCATAATAAAACAGAACAGGTACATTTCTAAGTATAGTAACATTAGTCTGTATCCAGAACTAGAACTTTTATACTATTTATCATTAGTATATTTTCTTCTAAGACTCAAGCAGAGGTAAGTGTTCCCATAAATATCAGACACCATCAATAATGCAAAAATTATGTGAACAGATTCACTTTAAGAATTAGTATATTCTAGTCATATATTTTAAGAAGAAAATAATTCCAAAGAAATATCATCAATACTCTTAAGTAGACTTTTTTTTTTAATAAAAATAATATTTCCAATTACATGCTGTTTGGTCCACAATGCGTCACAGTGAGTCTTTTTGTTGCTGATATCATTAGTTGCTGTAGAGTCAATTCTGACTCATGGCAACCCCAGGTAAGCGGAGTAGAACTGCTCCATAGGGTTTTCAAGGCTGTGACCTTCTGGAAGCAGATCGCCAGGTCTGTCTTCCAAGGTGCCTCTGGGTGGGTTTGACCACCAACCTTCTGGTTAGTAGTAGTCAAGTGCTTAACTGTTTGCGCCACCCGGGTAGCCAGAAAAAGGCTTAAATTAGACATTTATTTTAATTTGAAGCAAAGCATTATGCACTATTATAGGTTATAAAAGGCCCCTAAAATAATAATATTTTCTAATCTTTTGAGCTTTTTTGGCTTAACATTCCCTATCTCAGTTAATTGTACCACCACCAAGATGGTTAGACAAGCCAGAGACCTTGATGGCATTGACACATGTCTCTTTGTATCCTCCATAAACAATCCATCACTGAACTCAGGAGGATTAAACCTTTTAACTCTCTCAAAGATATCCACTGGTTTCCATGTCTACCACCAGCACTCAATTTCATGCTACAGTTATTTTTTTCTCGGACTATTGTAATGGCATTCTAATTTGTCTCCACATTTTCACTTGCCATTTCCATTCTTTTCCAAAACCTACCTTTATAAACCTTCCTCTTTCTAATTAAATCTCTTAATAGAGCTTATTGTTTTTTGGTTAAAGGCCAACTTTCTGAGAAGACTGTAAAACTCTTCACCACCTTTCCAGTAACAACTTCTCTCAAAGCATGTCTAGCTTTTCTATTTGTATGTTTCTATCCCTTTCACTACAATATAAGCAACATGAGAGAGTTGGTTTTGTTCACTGCTGTGTCCCCAGAGTTAGGTACATTGTAGGACTCAGTTTTTTTAATGAATAGTTGAATGCCCATTCTCTGTACAACAGCCACACTGCCCCTTATATTTCTCAAAGATTACATACAATTTTCTACCGTAAGCCCATTTTAAAATTGTTTATTTTCCTATAAATATTTTATCTTTCATTTCTTTCTGATTAAGTCATATTTACCATCAGGGCTCAATGAGAAGGTTTTATTGTTGGACATATTAGATAAGTTCTGCATATTTTATACTATCATATAAAAATTATTTTTTATGATAGCATTTATTGCATGTTTATCTGTGTTTTGACTTACTTCATATCTGTATCTCCTATCCCTCTTATAAGCAGGGAACAGGCTGCTATTGTTTTCTTTACTCCTGTATAATCAAAGTCTCATCTAATGTTGGAAACATTGTAGCACTATAAATTAATCAGTTATTGTTAGTACATTCATTAATACATTTCATGCTAGTATAGTATGGAATCCATTTAATCTGATGATAAATCCAGATGGCATGCCAGATATCTTATTTTGACTAATTTCCTTTTTAGGTTTGCAGGAATAAGGAATGTGTGGATTCCTCATACTTGAATTATGACTGTACTCCACAAAAATGCCATAACCAGGGTGTAAGTACCAGTGCTATGAGATGAGAATAGAAATCATTTAGACTGATTCCTGAAAAAAAACACAGCTGCATACACACACACAAACACACACACATACCTTATCTGATGTAGGTATTATTTTGTAATTCTACTTGAACATATATAATTGTAGTTGCTTCTCTTATGATGTCTTATTTCTCCTGGTTTCAGGTATGCAATAATAAAAAGAACTGTCATTGTAACCCTACCTATTTACCTCCAGATTGCCGAAGTGTAGATGAATCATGGCTAGGTGGCAGTGTTAACAGTGGAAATTTTCCACCTGCAGTAGCCCCCCGCCCTGGTAAGTATTAATAACAAACAGAAAACACTTAAGATGTAATTTTTAGTTTATTGCATTTACTAAATGATATTTTGTATATCGATTTGTATTGAGATTCTGTTTGGATATAAAATAATAAACTACATATGGCCATTTAATTTGTTTCACTTCCAGAGAGTGGCATATGCTGTAACAAAACATATGTTCTAAGTAGGGTATGTCAGTCTAGACCCAGGCAGGAAAGCATTAAGTATTTTTGGTTCATCAAGGCATTAGGTAACACATAATGGGAGAGATGAAAAGCCGATCAGAAAGTGGTGAGGCATCCCAAAGATTAGCAACATCAGGAATCCAGTACCATTTCTTACGCTTGAGGGACAACATAAAGAGGTAGTTTTACCTGGGCAGAATCTGAGTCATCTGACACAGCATATAATCATGGTCAGACAGAGCTGCATAGCAGGATCTGAACCACAGGGAGAGGTGCTGTCCACCATGAACTGGAAGTACAGAGGATACACATTTTCTGTTGGAGATGCTTGAGAGAAAAGGGAAGAAATACCCTGACTAATTCACTCTTTAGACCCTCCAAATTTAATTCAGTCATTCCCATTGGCCAAACCTATCTAGAAGACAGAAGCTCGGGGAACTTGGAGAAGGCAGTCGCTTGCAGTATTGGTCAAAGTAAAGACTGAGATGGATTTTAGAGCAAGCCAGTGGTAAGGTAGCATACCCAATAATGCTTAGGCCTAGGATACTTACATTGTATTAAAACTTACTCTAAATTTACAGATAATTAGAGCCTATATTTCCAGATTTTGAGCCAGAGGTAGTTCTTATAGTTCCACATTCATTGCAGTATTTGGAAATACAATATAGAAAGCCATATAAAAATAGATGGAATCCCTGTGTGGTGCAAGTGGTTAACATGTTTGGCTGTTAAACAAAACATTGGAGATGCTTCTAAAAAAAGTCCTGACAGTCTAATTCCAAAAAAAAATCAGCCAATGGAAAATTTATGAAGCACAGTTCTACTCTAACAAACCTGGTGTCAGAGTCAACAATAGCAACTAGTTTTTATAGTAATAGATTAGTTAAAAAACATGATACGTCTTGATCGAAGACTCCATAGAAGAATCTTTCATCAAAACAGGGATGATGCAGAAGAGAATTCCAAATTATTATTAAATCCTGACTTTCTGGAGCCATGGAGGCTGGATGATCCCCCTAAAGTATTGCCCTGAGATAATCTTTAAACCTTAAACCAAAATACCCCCTGAAGACAGTGTTGACATGTCATGGGGTTGTTTACCACTGTCATAGGGCAATATGTGTACTAACTGTTTAATGAGAAACTATTTGTTCTGAAAACCTTCATCTAAGATAAAAAAAAAAAAAAAGAAAGAATTATCTATGTGAGATCAAATT
>NW_004444026.1:206781-243806 GCF_000243295.1 Trichechus manatus latirostris | reverse complement strand
ATATATATATATCTCCCCTGAAGTCTTCTTAAAACTAAACAATAGTTTGGCTTAATTAGTAAAGAGAGTCTGCCTTGAGCATTGTGCTCCTTTAAGAATTATCTATATGGTGTCATATTGACAACGGCAACTCGAAAGATTAGATAGGAAACTTAGGTGGCAGTGAATTTATGTTAGTGGGGGAGGAACAACTCAGAAAAGGAGGATGCGAATGGTTGCACAACTAAATGTAATCAGTGTCACTGAATTGTACATATAGAAATTATTGAATTAGTGTATGTTCTGCTGTGTATATTCTCAACAACAAATCATAATATTAAAAAATTATGATAAATTTAATGCATTATTAAGATAACTTCCATTTTAGTAGTAACAAATCTGCCTGCAATACATTATCTTTAGGCTGGCTGTGTTAATTGCTTCTGCCAATGCACACCCATGCCATTCCCCAACAAGCAGTATAAAGTATTCCTTTTCTAGAATCCGGGTTGGTCTCATTAATATGATTGGCCAATAAATGTGGCAGAAGTGACAATCTGGGACTGCCATGATCTTACTCTTGGAACTCTCATCCCTGGAACACCCATCCTGTTGCAAATCAACACTTACGTATAAAATTTGACTACACTGAGACACAAAAATACAATCACCCAAATAAGCCCTTCCCAAACTCATGACCCACAAAACTGTGAGCAAAATGAAGTGATTCTTTTAAATTACTGAGCTCTGGGGTATTTTCTTACACAGTAATGTATAACAGAAATAATTTGATAACCAGAGTGGTTGGTTTCTCTAACAGGAATCTAAAATATGTGGCGTTAATTTGGGAACTGAATGGTGAGTGGAAGCTGGAAAACTACTGAAGATTGTTAGTATATATTGACATTGTGTTGAGAAGACTGTTGATAAGGTCTTCGAGGACAGTTAAAAACATGTAATTAGAAGTTAGAGAAAGGGGACATTTAGTATGAAGCGGTAGATTGTTTGGCATCACTGTTGCCTGTAGTAATGTAGAAAACAGAGCTCATGTTTCTGGCTGGCCAGATTTCTTGGTAGATTACAAAAAAGTACCAACTGACTTGTCTAAGTTATCCACAATAAAATATAAGACAGTGATAATTAATGAAGGAATAGTTCAATTTTCAGGTAGAATATAGAACAAGTATAAAAGAGCTACGATTTGTTTGTTTAAAAATGAAACTGATTCTCATTTCTTGTCTTTCTCAGCAAAAGGGTCTTAAATTAAGAAATGGCCAAATGCCAAATTAAAATGCCAAAGATAAAGATAAGGCAAGCATATGATTGTAAACTCCTGTGTTAAAACATCAGAAGAAACTTAAGGTGATACCTCTCATCTAGACAAAAGGCCTTCTCAGTAATTTATGGGAATGCCACACACATAAAAACTCTCAAACAGTAACACTATTAAGAATCATAAATAGGATATACCATAGCAGCATCACCAGGGCCCATTATACATAAAGGTTTCTCTATAGCTTATCAAAAGCCACAGAGATTTGTGGGTGTGGCCTTTGTCTAATGGGTCCATTTTAAATATAACACACAAGAAAGCCAAACCTTTTTAAAGAAATTATATCAACTTGGACTGAAGATGATCAAGACAATGCGTAATGTTCTTTTGACCCTCAATTAATTACAGGCAGGAAGCAGGCCAATAAAGCTACTCAGCTTTGAAAAGAGTTATTCCTTACGGAAAAGGAAGTGTAAATCAAAGAGTAGAACCAAGAAGCCAGAAGCCAAAACTTCTTGGATCTGTGGGTTTAATTAAGATAAACCTCCAACAACAAAAAACAAACAACAAAGAAACTATAGTTCCAGATGGCTTCACAGGTGAATTCCCTCAAATATTTTAAGGGAGAAATAACACTTTAAAATCAGTGTGGGATAAACTGTATCAGCTCATTTTATGAGAATAACATAACGCTTATACCAAAGCTAGACAAGGAAATTAAAAATTTTAAAAAAAGAAAATTTCTGAGCTATATCCTTCAGGAATATAGATGCAAAAGTCCTTAATAAAATATTATATAATTACTATATTATTATTATATATATGTATACATAATTAAATAGATATTAAAAGGTTATCATCCAGACCAATTAATTCTAGGTATGTAAGACTTTTAATATTTGAATGTCAATCACTGCAATTCACCAAATCAATAAAATATTATTGTCTCATTTTATTCAGAAAAATCATTTGACAAAATTTAATATCATTCATGAGACTAAAAAAAAATCGGCAAACTACTAACAGAAGAACTTCAATCTGATAAAGAACATCAATAATAAAAATAACTTGAAGCTAATATGATATGTTATGATGAAATATAAAATCTGTTCCCACCACATCTATTCAACATTTTACAGTAGGGTCTAGCCAGTTCAGTAAGGAAAGAACAAGAAATAAAGAGCATAAAGATTAAAAAGGATGAACTAAAGCTGTCTTTATGTGCATATTATTAGATAGAAAATCATAAGGAATCTATAAAATACACTTCTAGAAATATTATCTTTTGAAACTTCAGAGGAAACATACAAAAATCAGTTGTATTGCTATTATAATAGCAATGGTGAAAGGAAGTCAACGTGAAATAAATATCATTGACAATACTATAAAAATACAAAATATTAAGAATAAATTTAACAAAAGATGAAAAGAAATGTGAAATATCCAAATAAATGGAGAAATATATCCTGTCTATTTATTGGAACACTTAATATTGTTAAGATGTCAATTCTCACCAAATTAAATCTAAAAAAAATACCAATTATAAAAGCATGCAATTTTAAAAGAAATGACTTGATTCTAAAATATACATAGAAGTACCTAGAATAGTCAAAAACAATCCTGAAAAAAGAACCAAGGAGAACTTACTCTACTTGCCTTCAAGATTTAGTATATAGTTACATTAATCAAGATAATGTAGCATTGGTAAAGGATTGTTTTTAACGTCCTCCCATTCACCTCATTGGTGAATAGGGGAGACTCTTGCCTTAGGGTTATGGAGATGGCTGAATACATGCAAATGACGCTGCAAAAAGTGATTAACAACAGTTTATTAGTGACAGATACTAACTCTCTGCTGAAGGAGGAACCACATGCCAAGCAGTCACATGGGCGTTGCACTCAGGTGCAAAGTGAAATAATAACCAGGGCTGTGAGAGGCAGGCTTTGTAGTATCAAGAGGGTGGGGTGCCCCTTTATTCCTGCATGAGGATGTGACTGGCTTGTTTGAATAACCGTGCAGGGTAACAGGGAACTGAAACTCACTACTCAGGAGTAAGCAGGAACCGCACCTGGTTGTTTGGCTAGGGGACCTTACACATGGGAACAAAATGAGGAGGAGAAGTTGCAATTAGGTCATTCAGGGGCCTTTTGATTTTACCAGATGTCAAATCCAAACCAAACCAAACCTGTTGCCATCGAGTAGATTCCAAATCATAGCGACCCTACAGGACAGTAGAACTGCCCCATAGGTTTTCCAAGGAGCAGTGGGTGGACTCAAACTGCTGACCTTTTGGTTAGCAGCCGAGCTCTTAAGCACTGAGTCAACCAGAGCTCCACCAAATGTCAAGGCAGCATATGATATTGAGCCCTAATTTTAAGCTTTACACTGTAAGGATAGATACACAAATAGATCAATGGATTTGAATAGTGAGTTTAGCAATATACCCACTAATATATGGTTAATTGACTTTTTAGTAAAAGTACAGAGCTAGTTCAATGAGGGAAGGAAGGTCCATTCAAAACCTTGTACTCAACTGGATATTCACATAGGACCAACTGAACCTCCAAATCCCAACATGCTTAACACTTAATATGACATTGATCATAAATCTAAATGTAGAAGCTAAAACTATAAATCTAGAAGGAAATAATAGGGAAATTTCTTCATGACCTTGGGATAATAAGCAGGCTAGGTAAGACGTGAACATACCTATCAATGCAATAAAAGAAAAGATAATGTGGACTTAACTAAAATTTTTATGATATGTACCATAATCATTAACTAAAAATGGAGTATTAGAAAAAAAATTCAATCTTTAATTTTTTCTCATCTATATTATTAGACAGTCTTGAAAAGAGACTACTGGAAACAAAGTCTTCAGTAAAAAAGCAG
Source organism: Trichechus manatus latirostris (assembly GCF_000243295.1). Lineage (NCBI taxonomy): Eukaryota > Metazoa > Chordata > Mammalia > Sirenia > Trichechidae > Trichechus > Trichechus manatus. Next base: position 239,661 of record NW_004444026.1, on the reverse strand, counting down.
GGGATACAAATACTATGTAGGAGTTAAAAAAGGCTCTCTGTACTTACTCTGTAAACTGACATACTTCATATAAAAACATGTTAATTATAAATTATAAAATAGTTTAAATATTTTATTTTAATGTTGTGTGCTGGGGAGTTGATGCCAACTCGTAGTGACCCTATATGACACAGTAGAACTGCCCCATGGGGTTTTCTAGGCTGTAATCTTTAGGGGAGCAGATCTGCATGTCTTTTCTCCTGCAGAGCCAGCTGGGTAGATAACCACCGACCGCTAGCAGCCCAGCGCTTAACCAACCAATTGTGCCACCAGGGCTCCTTCCTATACTATATTCCTGGTTATGGCAGCTCCGGGTTAAGGAGCGGGCTATATTTGGCCGGCTGCCTGGCAGTGCTAGGCTTAATGAGGCACCAAATTCGATATGCGTTAAAAAATTAATTTGACTAAAATATTGTGAAAACAAACTAAATATCAAGTAAACAAGTTGATACTGATCTTTCCAGAGTATGTGTGCTGTAGAAAATACTCACATATTTAAGAAATGATTACTGTTTTAATCTCGCACAATTAGTTCACTGCTGTGTTAGGACGACTCCAAACATTTTATGAGGCGTGCATCACAGTGAGAGCCTTGAGTGTAATTTGGACAGAATAGACTGCAGCACCCATGGGCCTGTTGCTGCGCCTGCGCCAGAGATGGCGGAAGTTACTGGGCAGCTTTATTTAAGAAAGGCCGTGTATATTTTTATTACATTATTTTCTCAATTTGTAAATTCGAAATTTGAAATAAAGTAAATGAATATGTTTACTTTTTTTCGAGTGCTGTAATGCTGTAAGGAGTCTTGGTGGCGCAGTGGTTAAGTGCTCGACTACTAAGCAAAAGGTCACTGGTTCTAACTTACCAGGTGCTCTGCCGAAGAAAGACGTGGCAATCTGCTTCCTTAAAGATATACAGCCCTGGAAACCCTGTGGGGGCAGTTCTACTCTGTCCTGTAGGAGTCGCTATAAGTCAGAATAAACTGGATGACAGTGGGTTCGGCTTTTTTGGTTGTTACATTAAAGGGCACCACCAGGTCCTTTGTCATGAAAATAAAATTTAACTCTGACCTGACCGTGGGTGATTGCTTTCAAATCTCTGGCGTTTTGTTTCCTAGACAGGCGCTACATTGAGTATGATTACCGTGCTAAACCTACGAAATGGCCATTTTACTTGCTTGTTCCCTTTTTCATTATTCTCTGTGTACTGATTGGTGTACTGGTAAAAGTTAATGTCCAAAGAAAAAAATGGAGATCAGAGGACTATACAAGCGATGAGTATATTGATTTTATATTTCCTATTTATTACGTTTACAGTTTATTGGCATACATAGTACCTGCTTAATAAATAACATGTATGTAACTAGTAATAATTCAGATTTCATTTTTCTCTTTATATGGAAATTTAGTATTTAATGATTAATAAATAATGAATAGAATTTTTTAAAGGCCAGCAATTTAAATCTTACAACAACTAGGACTCTCTTGGGGTAACATTAAGTGGAACTGGTTTTAATTGAAGTTTATCTGTCTCCTTTTATTACTTGGAGCCCTGGTGGAGCAGCAGTTAAGAATTTGGCTGTTAACCAAAAGGTCGGTCGTTCAAATCCACCAGGTGCTCCTTGGAAACCCTATGGAGCAGTCCTACTCTGTCCTACAGGGTCGCTATGAGTCAGAATGCACTCAACGGCAACAGGTTGTTTTTTTTTTTTAAATTACTTAGCATTAGTTACCAAATATGTATTAATCTTTATTATTTTACTTTTTAATATTTATAGATTGCAAAGAATTTGTACATATTATTTTATTAAAGGTCACAGGAAAATCCAGGAGAGCAGTTTAACCTTTTTTACAGATAAATACTTTGAGACGTAGGTATCAGAGGTGGAATATGCTAAAAATCAATATATAAAACTGAAAAATCTAGGCTATAGCCATGTGTTATATATAGAATATGTATAACAAATAAATTTTTTAAAAAAAATGGAAATATCTGAAATTATGTTTCAAGAATAAAAACAAATATTAAAATGGTTTACTGCTCTTCATGGGAATTTCTATAAAATAATTTCTGCCTTTGAGTTTTGTTCTGTGTCCTCCATTTTGCTAAAAATTAATTGAGCTTCATTAAAATGCTTAGTTAAATTAATAAGAATATGAATGAAATGGTATATATTTCATAGAAACTCTGAAAAGTTTACATGAACTTGCCTAAATCATATGTAACATGTAAAATAGTTAACATACTGCAGTTAACACTGAAATATATTCAGGGAACTTTGGATATACTTTATTTTGGTTAAACTGATACCAGATATTTTTCTGGAGGGAAGGAATAGCTAATAAAATTAATAATAAAAAAGAATTGGAAAGAAGATAGATGGCAAAAATGTTGAAAGATATTTAATTAATAATGTTATGAACGTGAACATGGGCTCAGTTTATTTTCCAGTAAACTTATGTTACCGTACTTTTTCTCATATCTGGGGTTACAAAGGAGGTGGATTGTTAATCTTGATTACCAGGTGAGAGGTGTTCTCAGTGGTAGAATATTCTTAAGTAGTGGCTGCTCCCTAATGTTGGGTAAGAATTCAATATGGTTGCAATATCCATAGACAGTACAGAGTTTTGTAGAACAATATTTAAGAAAATATAATTTTAATTGATTATTTTAATTTTTAAATATATAGGCAAATTGAAAGTGAGAGTGAACCCAAAGAGACTGCAGAGAGTCCATGATGTCAAAGTGAGTGTCAAATAATTTCAGGGAGAGGCAGAGGAAGAGGGAGAGAATGAGAATTTAATGTATTAGAGAAATATAAATAATATATATTAATGATTGTCATATAGCTTACCTGTCATAACAAAAAAATAAATTGGAGAATATATTTCAATATTGTAAATTTTATCATAGACATTGTAAAACTATAAATAACATTTCAGTTTTCATATGCTAAGTTTTTAGAATGTCTTGCAGTATCTTTTAATTTTTTTTCTAATAGTTTAAGCCTTTACTATTTGTGTATTCAAAATGTCTGTTAAAAAATAAATTACGTAATAGTTTATTTCACAATAATTTTCTGACCTTCATGCTATTTGTTGATTTAACCATAATTTAACTTGATTCGTCATACAGGTGACTTTCTCCCCTCTATTCATTCTCCCAGTGGTACTATCTGCAATGGACAGAAAAACTGGAAAAAAATAAAACCACCTGCATTGCCTGGAGTTCAGAAACTGCACATTGCGTTTTTAATCTAAAAAGAAAACAAAAAATATATATATCCAAATATAAAAAGATAATTTATTTGTAAGAAATGCATGTTTACGAGTTTTTATGTTACATATTCTTGTTTTTGAACTTTTCACCCACTAATTCTGTTGAGATAAGAAAAGATTATAATACAACAATAAATATAGAGCCATGATTATAAAGGCCATTGTTATATTTTCAGTTGCATTACTATCTTGTTATGTTATAATCTGATGGTCTGTAATCAATCAAACAACAAAGATCCTAAGACTTGGAAAAAATTCTCAAATACATGCTGCTTACAAAAGTCACATTTTAAAGTATGTACAGGTTAAAAGTAAAAGATGAAAAAATATTACCATGGGAACTTTATACCAAAGAAAGCTGATATAGATTTGCTAATATACAATGTAGACTTTAACACGAAAAGCATTAGTAGAGATAAAGAAGAATATATAATAATGCAAAAGGCCAATATAAGAGGGAGTTATATTAATATGAAATTATTACATCTTTATGACATTTTAAATATAGCTTCAACATCTATGAAGCACAAATTGACAGTACAAAAAAGAGAAATTAAAAAAATAATCAAAGTGAGAGATTTGAACGTGTTTAACTAACATGGCCTACTTAATATACAGAACAGTGTATCCAACAATTGCAAAATAGGCATTTTTAAGTACATATGAAAGATTTACTGATATATATCATATGTTTGGATATAAAGCAAGTCTCAACCACTTTCTCATGACTGAGATATTTCAGATTATGTTCTCTGACTAGAGTTAAGACAAATGTAATAAATATTTTTAAAAAACAAATAAGCAATATATTTCTAAATAATCATGGGTCAAAAAAAATTCAGTGGAAATTAAAATATTCTTTGAACTATTTACCATAAAAATGTTACAGAAAAGAATATGTGAAGCAGCTAGGCCTTGCATAAAGGGATTCAAGCCATCGGAAGATGATAAGGGAAAATTAAAAACTAGCATATTAAATCAAAAGAAAGGAATTGAAAGCAGGAAATAATATTTAACAAGTAAAAAAAATAATAAAAACAAAGAAACCTACAATATTGAGAACAAACAGGCCTAAGCTAGTTCTGTGAAAAATTAATAAAATCAATAAACCTCTCAGAAAATACTCAGTGAAAAGAAAAATTTTGAAGGTACAAGTTAGCAGTATCAAGAATGAAGAAGCACATACAGTCACTAAAAATAAAAAGAAATTTAAATATTTAGATAAAATAGAAACATTTCTATAAAAAGCTTCCCAAAACTAACCCAAGGAGAATTTGAATATTTGCATAGAACTATAGATAATAAAGCAGTCATAATCATAAATAAAAAGTATATCAAGAAGAAAATTCTAGGTCAAGATGACTTCATCATTTCAAATCTAGCAAACACTTAAGGAAGATATCTTTAATTTGACGTGGTAATTCCTTTTCACGAGGCAAGCATTGATAATTAAACCATGGCGAGGAAATAGAAAGAAGGAAAAATTAAAGACAAATCTTAAGAAAATAGATTTAAACTTCTATTATTAACAAACTGAGATAGATATATAGATGGTAGATAGGTAGATAATCTCATGAATATGAACAAGGTTTTTTTTTTTTCCCAAGAATGCAAAGTTAGTTCAATAATGAGAAATCAATCAACTTAATTCACCACATTAACAACATAAAAGACACAACAAATATATAATTTTCTAAAGAGATGCAGGAAAACCATTTGATTAAATTCAACACAGTTCTCTGATTTGTGCGTCCAAAATTTCTGTTAAAATACAAATTACAGACAAATACTGTATCTCTCTTATATGAAATAAGCAAAAATATAGAAACCAAAGATTATTAGTGGTTACCAGAGGTGGGAGGGAGGGGCAAAGGGGGAGCTTTTGCTTAGGGAGCTTTGAGTTTCTGTTAATGGTGGTAGAATAATTTGGAAAAGGATAGCCATAAAGATTGTACAACATAAAGAATGTAATCAGTGTCACTGAACTATACATGTGGAAATTGTTGAATTGGTAAAGGTTGTGTATATTTTCACTACAATCTAAAAAATATTAAAAATAAATTACATGATAAAAGTCTACTTCACACTAATTGTATGACCCTCACACCCTTGACACACACATAGATTGTTGAAGAAATAGAATTAGATTTGAACTTTTTTGATCTGATTAAAGGAATCAACAAAACATGTATAATATTTAACATAATTATTTTGGTCTTCCCTTCTAATATTGTGAACAAGTTAAAGATACTCACTATTACCATTTCTAAATATTTTTGTGGGAATCCTAGTTAGTAACATATGGCCAAGGAAAGAAAGAAAAAGTAAATTGAAAATAAATCCTTATTCCAAGATAATTTTATTATAGACATCGAAAATGGAAGGAATCTTCAGATAAAATATTGCAATTACCACGTGAATTTGGAAAAGTCACTGGATTTGTGGTCAATATACAAATAAATATTTCATTTATATATAAAAGAAAACATAAGCTAGAATGTTTATTATTTACATTAGCACCAAATACATCAAATACTCAGGAATAAACATTTAAAAAAAAAGCTGTTACCTTTACAGAAAACTACAAATTACCATTAAGAGAAATTAAAGATGACCTAAATAAATGGAGATATGAACTATGTTCATGGATTGAAGCAGTCAATATTGTTCTAAATCTCACATCTTTCCAAATTTTATTTTATATATTCTGAAATTCTAAAATGTTATAAAGACTTTAAACGTATTATCTTCCTGGTAGAAGTACCCTTTATTATTAAATGTCTCAATTTCCTTTTTTTACTGAATTTTGGTTTAAAGATGAAGTTTTCTCGTATTAGCTGAGCTTCACCAAATTTCTCACAGTTACAGTTTCCATGCTATATTTTTTTTCATTCTTTTACTTTCAGACTTGCTGTGTTGTAATATTCAAAATGTAAATATTCTTAGTTGTTTTCGTTTAAAACTCAACGTGATAATCTTAGCATTTTATACAATATTATGTTTACCTGCATGTAACGCACTTACTGACAATATTTACCCTTTCCATTGCTCTTCACAATATTCATGTTTCCCTGAGGGATAATTTTCCTTTTAACTGAAGAACTCACTTGACTCTTTTAGTAATTTTTTTTTTTTTTTTGGTAAAAAGAATTATCTATTTTTATTTGTCTAAAAATATCTTTGTTTCGCCTACATTTTTGAAAAATATTTTAATGGAATTTGGCATTTTGGTGGTGCAGTGGTTAAGAGTTCGGCTGCTAACCAAAGGGTCAGCAGTTCGAATCCACCAGCCACTCCTTGGAAACCCTATAAGACAGTTCTACTCTGTCCTGTAGGGTCGCTGTGGGTTGGAATCGACTCGAAGGCAATAGGTTTGGTTTTTTTTATTTGTTTGTTTTGGCATTTGTCTTAGTCATCTAGTACTGTTATAACAGAAATACAACAAGTGGATGGCTTTAACAAAAAGAATTGTATTCTCTTACAGTGTGAGAGGCTAGAAGTCCGAATTCAGGGTGCCAGCTCCAGAGGAAGGCTTTATCTCTCTGTCGACTCTGGGGGAAGGTCTTCATCATCAATCTTCTCCCGTCAAGGATCTTCTCAGTGCAGGGACCCTGAGTCCAAAGGACACGCTATTCTTCTGGCTCTTGTTTCTTGGTGGCATGAAGTCCTCATGTCTCTCTGCTCACTTCTCTCTTTTATATCTCCAAAGAGATTGACCTAAAACACAACCTAATCTTGTAGATTAAGTCCTCATTAACATACTTTCTGATAATCCCACCTCATTAACATCATAGAGGTAGGATTTACAACACTTAGGAAAATCACATCAGTTGACAAAATGGTGGACAATCACATAATAATGGAAATCATGGTCTAGCCAAGTTGACAGACATTTTGAGGGGACACAATTCATAATGTTCCACCCTTTGGCACCCCCCAAATTCATGTCCTGGCCACATGTACAACACCTTCACCTCATTATATCATAGCAAGTTTTAAATCAACTCCAAGTCCAAAATCTCATTTTCTGCAAAATTCCTTTTCATCTGTGAAATCTAGAGTACAAGTTATCTGCTTCCAAAGTACAGTGGTGGAACAGGCACAAGGTAGACATTTCCATTACAAATGGGAGAAACTGGAGGGAAAAAAGGGATAACAGGCACCAAGCAAGTCAGCAGAACACCTTACATTAGCCCTCCTGGCTTTGAAAATAGTCTTCTGTCCTCTGAGACAATTTAGACAATGGCTCTGCCCTCCAGACTCTAGGTATTGGTCACACTGTCCGGATTCTGAGTGGAGGTCCCTCGGCCCTGGACTTCAGCTTCGCCTTCCAGGCCCACTGGAATGGCAACCCTGCTCCTTCAGCATTGGACGGCTCCATTCTCCTAGACCATCTGAGTGCGACTCCACCTTTTAAGACTAAGGCGGCTCTGCTTCCTGTATTCCTTCTCTCTTCAGGCAGCATTGTAGGTCGTCATTTTCGTTCTTTTAAAGATGTCATTATGATGCTTTCTGACTTAAAATATTGAAAATAGAGCTTTCCTGGCTTTCTCACTCTTCTGTAAGAGCCTCCTGAAACTTCAAATACCATGAGAATTACAACTGTAGCCATTTGTGTAATTAACTGCTGTAAGCCAAAAGGATCATAAAGCTTCTCGTATTTTTTAGAGAGGTCTACATGGTTACTGCCCAGCCTATGTCCTAGGTTAAGCCCAAGGGTGCCAGGGAACTTTATCCCTCTACCAAAACCCACGAACCTTTTGACTTCACGTTGATTCCGACTTCTCTCTCTAGATATGTCAACAAATATGAAGTGCCAGAACTTAGAGACATCAGCAGATCATAAAAGCCAAGAGCCATGGGCTACATGACTCAGGGATAAATTTTATTTACATATCAAAAGGTTGAGCAAGGAGGAGACCCTTTCATGAGGGGAGAAAGACACCTGCGTCCCTCGCCTTTATAAGCAGAGAAAAAATCATTTTTTCTCATCCCTCACCTACAGAATGTCTGGCCACTTGTGTTGGAAAAATTCCTATCGGCTTTGTGTTGCCCCAGGGGTAAGGTGTGGGGCAAGGACAGGCTGAGGAGCTTATGTTTACCGTAAGGAATTAATACGGAATCTGTTTTGTTCCAGAACACATTGTGTGTGAATTTAGGATAAAATTAATAAAGATAAATATTAAAAAGTCAAAAAACACTTTTGTTGACTAATCAGTTTTAGTCTCTTTAACGTTTTTTTGAAGGTGATGCATTTTTGCACTTAAACTAATTTTAAGAATTCCCACTCTCCATAAGTTTTGAGTACTCTTACCATGATGTGATTAGGTTATTTTTTATAATAAAGTATTTGTATTTCCTGGTATTTTCAGAGTTCTTTGAATCTTTGGTTTGATCACTTGTATCAGGACTGAAGATTTTTCTTCATGTTTGTTTCTACCTCATATTCTCTCTCCTTCCATTTTGAGACTTCATTATTTTCTTCAGGTCTCTAACCTATTTTTTTTTATTTTTTACTGTTTATTATTTTTATTCTGAGAGCTTAAATTGAATATGTGTTTTATTCCCTTATGCTGTACTCTGCTGTATCTTAACTGTTATTAAACCTATCTGGTAAGTTTTTAATTAAGATATACCATTTTCAGTTTGTGAATTCAAGGTGCTTCTTCTTATTAAATTTCAATCATGTGGTGAAATTTTCAAACCCTCTATTTTCTCAAACATCTTTATCATAGTGAATTGAAAGTGCTTCTAAACTAACTCCAATATCTGAGTCATCTTTGTAATGTTTCTGTTGCCTGTTTTCTTAAAGTTTTTTTGTTTTTGTTTTTTTCACGGGCTCCTGTCGTTCATCATATCTAAAAATTTAATATTACTGTAATTAGTATAAGGCTGGCATAAAAAATGTAGAGGCTCCAGATAATATCGATTTTTCTCTATGAAGGGTTTACCTTTCTCTCTGCTTGGCAATATAGATGTAGGCAGATGCCTACTCAGTAAGTAGTCTACTTGCTTTTCCCATGAGCCTTTAGGATATCTAACTGAATCCATTGTGGTTCACTAACCAAGACTTTGTGGGCTCCTAATCCTATTCTTTTTCTTATTAGATTGCTGAAAGCCCTGCTCTAGATTTTAGAGTCATTAAAAGCCAAGCCAAGCCAAGCCATAGAGTTAATTCTGACTCGTAGTGACCCAATAGGACAGAGTAGAACTGCCCCATAAGATTGCCAAGGCTATAATCTCTGAAGAATGGTCTCAAACATAGCAACGATTGTGAGGATGGTGCAGGACCAGGCAGTGTTTCCTTCTTTTGTACACAGGGTTGCTATGAGTTGGAATCGATTTGACGGCACCTAACAACAATCTTTACGGAAGCAGACTGCCACATCTTTCTCCCGCGGACAGGCTGGGGGGTTCCAACCGCCGACCTATTCAGTTAGGAGCCCGATGCTTAACCACTTCGCCACCAGGGCTCCTTCTTTACGGTCATTACTCCTAGATAATCAATCTCACAACCCATGTGGCAAAATAATTTGGCAAATGTCCCAAGGCAAAAGTAGCCATATTATTGCATTACCAAGAAAATGACTAAGTCTCTGTTGCTTTTCTGCACTCATGCCCAGCAGTGGCCTACTGTAATACAAAGCTTGTATTCTCAGCATCCTACCAATGCCTAGAATCTGTAATTGCTGAGGTTAAAGTACCTACAGAAGTCATATATGTAAGACTGTCCCCTCTCCAGAGTCTTAGACTTCTAGTTATCTATCATTGTTCAGCAACTCTACATGATATTCAAACACATAACATATTTTCCTTTTTCTGTTTTTTCTACTTATTCCATCTCACCTGGAAGCAGAAGTTCCCACCACAAAATGACCAATACATTTAATTCCATTTCAACACAATATCAGCAGATATATTTTGTGAAAAGCGATAGGTTGATTCTAACATTAATTTGAAAATGCAGGCAGCCAAACATAACCCAGTCACACCTTTAAGAAGAGGAACGAATTTGGAGGACTTAAGTTACCAGATATCAAGATTTATGTTATTAAGAGAGTAAGTTATGTTCCAAGGCAAACAAATATGCCAATGAGGAATACGTACTGAACACATGATTAATGAGATAGTTGGCAATACACAGCATTGGGGAAAGAAAAGTCTTTCAGTAAAAGGAGCTGGGTCGATTGGCTGGTCAATACAGAAAGATAAGTCTCCTAATATCTGATTCATATTGTTGTTAGGTGTCATCGAGTGGGTTCCAACTCATAGCGACCCTGCATACAACAGAATGAAACACTGCCGGTCCTGCACCATCCTCACAATTGTTACGCTTGAGCCCATTGTTGCAGCCACTGTGTCAATCCATCCCATTGAGGGTCTTTTTCACTGACCCTCTACTCTGCCAAGCATGATGTCCTTCTCCAGGGTCTGGTCCCTCCTGATAACATGTCCAAAGTATGTGAAACAAAGTCTCATCATCCTTGCTTCTAAGGAGCATTCTGGCTGTACTTCTTCCACGACAGATTTGTTCTTTCTTTTGGCATTCCATGGTATATTCAATATTCTTTGCCAACACCATAATTCAAAGATGTCAATTCTTCTTTGGTCTTCCTTATTCATTGTCCAGCTTTCACGTGCATATGAGGCAATTGAAAACACCATGGCTTGGGTCAGGCACACCTGAGTCCTCAAAGTGATATGTCTTAGTCTAGAAGCTCAGCTGAAACCTGTCCACCATGGGTGACCCTGCTGTTATTTTGGACTGGTGACATAGCTTACAGCATCACAGCAACATGCACGCCCCTACAGTAAGAAAACCTGACAGACATATGGGGGATCTGATTCTTATTATTCAGAAAGAGTAATATAAGGTAGAAACCCTGTGACGTAGTGCTTAAGAGCTACAGCTGCTAACCAAAAGGTCGGCAGTTTGAATACATCAGGCACTCCTTGGAAACTCTATGAGGCAGTTCTACTCTGTCCTATAGGGTCGCTATGAGTTGGAATCGACTCAATGGCAATGTGTTATTTTTTTTTGTTGTTGTTGTTAATATAAGGTGGATTGAAGAATATAATAAGATCATAAACAAATAATATCTTAATATGAATGTAAAATACAAGACAATCTTTTAGAGGATAACATAGGAGAATATCTTCACAGCCTTCTTGTTAGTTTCATCAAGTCGGTTCCAACTCACAGTGATCCTATGTACAACAGAATGAAACATTGCTCGGTCTTGTGCCACCCCTACAATCGTTGCTATGCTTGAGCCCATTGTTGCAGCCACTGTGTCAATCCATCTCATTGAGAGTCTTCCTCTCTTGCTGAACTTCTACTTTACCAAGCTTGACGTCTTTCTCCAGGAAATGTTCCCTCCTGATCACATGTCCAAAGTACATGAGATGAAGTCTTACCATCTTTGCTTCTAAGGGACATTGTGGCTGTACTTCTTCCAAGACAGATTAGTTCATTCTTCTGGAAGTCCACAGTATATTCAATAATTCAAAGGCATCAACTCTTAGTCTAGCTTTCAAATGTATATGAAGCGATTGAAAATACCATGGCTTAGGTCAGGTGCACCTTAGTCCTCAAAGTGACATCTTTGCTTTTTAATACTTTAAAGAGGTCTTTTGCAACAGATTTGCCCAGTACAATACATCGATTGATTTCTTGACTGCTGCTTCCATGGGCATTGATCATGGATCCAGGTAAAATGATATCCTTGACAGCTTCAATTTTGCTCCATTTATCTTGATGTTGCTTATTGATCCAGTTGTGAGGATTTTAGTTTTCTTGATGTTGAGGTGTAATCCATACTGAAGGCTGTACACTCTGATCTTCATCAGTAAGTGTTTCAAGTCCTCTTCATTTTCAGCAAACCAGGTTGTCATCTGAATATCGAAGGTTGTTAATGAGTCTTCCTCCAATCCTGATGCCCTGTTCCTCTTCATATAGTCCAGTTTCTTGGATATTTGTTGAGCACACAGATTGAATAAGTATGGTGAAATGATACAACCTTGAAGCACACCTTTCCTGATTTTAAATCACCCAGTATTCCCTTGTTCTGTTCGAGTGACTGCCTCTTGGTCTGTGTACAGTTTCTGCAGAAGCACAATTAAGTGTTCTGGAATTCCCATTCTTCACAATGTTATCCATAATTTGTTATGATCCACACAGTTGAATGCCTTTGCACAGTCAATAAAACACAGGCAAACATCTTTCTGGTATTCTCTGCTTTCAGCCAAGATCCATCTGACATCAGCAATGATATCCCTAGTTCCACATCCTCTTCTGAATCCGGCTTGAATTTCTAGCATTTCCCTGTTGATGTACTGCTGCAACCTCTTTTGAATGATCTTCAGCAAAATTTTACTTGTCTGTGACATTAATCATATTGTTTGATAATTTCTGCATTCTGTTGGATCACCTTTCTTTGGAATGGGCACGTATATGGATTTCTTCTGGTTCATTAGTCAGGTAGCTGTCTTCCAAATTTCTTTACATAAACAAGTGGGTGCTTCCAGTGTTGCATGTTTGTTGAAACATCTCAATTGGTATTCCATCAATTCCTGGAACCTTGTTTTTCTCCAATGCCTTCAATGAAGCTTGGACTTCTTCCTTCCATACCGTTGGTTCTTGATTATATGTTACCTTCTAAAATGGTTAAACATTGACCAATTCTTTTTGGTACAGTAACTTTGTGTATTCCTTCCATCTTCTTTTGATGCTTCCTGTGTCGTTCAATATTTGCCTATAGAATCCTTCAATATTGCAACTAGAGGCTTGAAATTTTTCTGCAGTTCTTTCAGCTTGAGAAATGTCAAGTATGTTCTTACCTTTTGGTTTTCTAACTCCATGTCTTTGTACATTTCATTATAATACTTTATTTTGTTTTCTCGAGCTGCCCTTTGAAATCTTCTATTCAGCTCTTTTATTTCATCATTTCTTCCATTCATTTTAGTTCATGTTCCTGGGTGACACAATTGGTTAGGCTCTTTTCTACTAACTGAAGTGTTGGTGGTTCAAACCCACCCAGAGGTGCCTTAGTGTGGTGCTAGTGAAGACATCAACTCAGAAGCAACTAGTTCATTCTCATGACCTTAGGGTAGACAAAAATTTCCTTAACGTGTCACAATAATCAGAAACAAATTTTCAAATAAAATTGCTAAATTGGAGTTGTTAAAGTTAGATACTTTTGTTCATCCAAAGATACTCTTGAGAGTGAAAAATCAAGTCATAAAGTGGGAGATGACATTTGCAATGTATAAAGCCATCAATGGCTTGTGTACAGTATATATAAAGAATGACTAGAAATCACTAAGAAAAATTTTGACTGTATGATAGAAAAATAGGCATGAAACGGAACAGTAAATTCTAAAAGATGATACAATGACAGTAGTGGTGGAGAAACTTGTATCAAATTGATCCTTCTGGACAAAAAGTAAGTAAATATGAGAGGTGGAGCCAACATGGCACTATAGACAGAAGCACCATGCCATCCCTCTGCAGCAAAGACCCAAAAAACTAATTAAAACAGATATAAATGTCAAACCTGGAACCCTAAGCACCAAATGAATGACTAAAGAACTTGATCAAGTACTGAATGGAATAAGCAACTGACAAAGAACAGAGAATGAGGAGCACTATGGAGTGGAGGTTCCCTACCAGCTAACACTGCATGGATTTGCCATCTAGGACTACAGCCACCAAGGACGCAGACAGGGAGTACTGGAAGGCAACTTCACAAAGCTCCCGACAGGAGACAGAGCACGTGGTAACCAGAGATACAAGCTTTCCCACCCCCATCCTTCTTCCCTATAGGAGGCCTCTGCCACTTTCCAATGGGGTACAATCGCTCTGCCAGAGAGATACCAGCTCACTGCTGCCCAAATTTGCCATCTTGGAACTCAGCCACCAAAGACCATGGACAGGGAGTAGAGGAAGGCAAATTCACAGAGCCACCAACAGGAGACAGAGCACCTGGTAACCAGGGATACACGCTTAACCTCCCTCCCATTCCCTCTATGTGGACTCTGCTGCTCTCCAACTGGCCTCATTTGATAACTGTCACAGGGCTCTGCCTCGCTCCCACCAGCCAGCCCCTTCAGCACCATTTTTTTCCTTTGTTTTCAGGTTTTTGTATTGTTTGTTTGTTTGTTTTGGCTTTTTATGTTGCTTCTATCTTTCTCTCCCTTCCTTTCCTTTCTTCTGCCTAGCAAGCCCCATGTGCCATCCTCTCCCCTTCTTGACGGGCTGTGATTTTTTAGTTTGATTGCTTTGTTCTTTTTTTTCCTGTTTCTTCTCTCTCCTTTTCTTTCTCCCATCCACCCAGCCCTGTACACTACACTTGCCCATTCTCAAGGGGCCGTGCTGTACCGCTTAGCTAGAAAGTCACAGCACACAGCCTCCCTGGGTCTGCGCTGCTGTCACCGACCAGTTCCCTCAGCGCCATTTTATTTGTTTATTTATTCTTTGTTTTTTTCTTTTTTGTTGTTGTTTCTTCTCTCTCTCTCTCTCCCTTCCTTCCTTTCCTTTCTCCCACCCACCTAGCCCAGTGTGCTGCAACCCCCCCTTTCTTGGCAGGCTGTGCTGTACCACTAAGCTGGAGAGCCTCTGGCATATGGCCTCCCCAGGTCTGCGTCACCCCCACAGGCTGACTCCCTTAGTGCCTTTTTTTTTTTTTTAATCTTTCCCCTTCTTCCTTTTCCTTCTCCCACCTACCTAGGCCTTGCAGTGCCTCTACCCCTTCCTAACGGGCCATGCCATGCCACCTGGCAAGAGAGACATCAGCTCGCCACCACCCCAATTCACCCTCAGCTCCAACGGCCAGCTCCCCAACCACCATATTTTGTTGTCATTGTTGTTTTCATTTAACTTTATAATTTATTTACGTATCTATTTTTGTTTGTTGGTTTCCTCTCTCTTTCGCTTTTTTTCCTTCCTTTCTCCCATCCACCTAGATCCGTGCGCCACCCATGCCCCTTCTAGACAGGCTGAGCCACACTGCTGGGCTAGAGAGCAACTGGCACAAGGCCTTGCTGGGGCTGCCCTGCCCACCCCCCACCCCACCACCTAATACTACCATGTCGCCATTTTATTTACTTTTTAAAATTTTTTCCTTCATTTTTTCTTCTTTTCTTTTTTTTTTGGTTTTTGTTTCTCTCTTCTTTCTCTTCTGTCACCACCCACTTAGCTCTGCACAGCACTCCCTAACCTTTCCCCTCCTGCCTATCTGCACTGTGCACCCAGTGCCACACCCTGTGAACAGCACCAATATGGTCCCCTGGACCCCGTCCTGCACACTGTTGGTTCCAGTTTATCCTACAAATGACCCATCCCCACTCCTCCACCCCCACTGGACCCACTCTGCTGCATCATAGCTGAGGAACTGGCCCTGCCCACCTGGACAAAGTGGTGAGAAGTATCATGCCCACAGACAAGTAAACAATAAAGAACTCCCAGCCCACCTGCCCAGACATAATCAAATAAAACAAAAAAGCCGGATGAAACAAAGAAATGTAAACCAATAAACAAAGAAAATAATTCCTGAATGTCCCAAAGACATTATCAAAACATATAAAAAAACAGGACAGGATGGCACCTGAAAGAAACACCAGATGATCTTCCGGTAGAAGAAAAGGCACTGGAACTACCTGATAGGGAATTCAAAACTCTAATATTCAGGGTTTTCCAACAGATGAAGGAAAATGCAGACAAAAATAAGGAAAAATAAACAAAATCATGGAAAATACAGACAAAATCATGAAAAAAACAAAGCAAAGAAAGAATTCAGGAAAATAATACAGGAACAAAATGTCAAAATTAGCAAACAACTAGAAATCATACAAAAACAGCAATTAGAAATCCAAAAGATAAACAACAAGATTTCAGAAATGGACATTGCCATAAAAGGTTTTAGGAGCAAATTTGACACAGTGAAAGACAGGATCAGAGAAATTGAAGACAAATCCTTGGGTGCCACTTTGTTTAGGAAAAATCAGAGAAAAGAATGAAAACAAAAGAAGAAATCCTGAGAATGATGTGGGATACAATCAAAACCAAAAATTTGCATGCGATCAGAGTTCCAGAACAGGGTGAGAAAACAGAAAACACAAAGAGGATCATTGAAGATTTGCTGACAGAAAACTTCCCTAAAATCATGAAAGATGAAAAGCCGACCATCCAAAAAGCTCAGAGAACCCCATATAGGATAGACCTCAAAACAAAATCATCAAGACATAACATAATCATACTCACTAAATCCAAAGACAAAGAATCCTGAAAGCAGCTCAAGAAAAATGAAAAGTCACAAACATATAGAAGGGAAACAATAAGACTAAGTTCTGATTACTCAGCAGAAATCATGCAGGCAAGAAGGCAACAGGATGGCATATATAAAATCTTGAAAGAAAAAAATTGTCAACTAAGAATAATATATCCTGCGAAACTCTCACACAAATATGATGGTGAAATTAGGACATTTCCAGATAAACAGAACTTAAGGAGATATGTAAAAACCAAACCAAACTTACAAGAATTATTAAAGGGAGTCTTTCGGTTACAGAACAAACAACATCAGACAACAGCCTGAATCTGAGATGCAAGACCACATCACCCAGATACCAACATAGGTAATGAATTCTCAAAGATAAAACAAAACTTAAAGATTTACAACAGGGAATCAGAGAGATCAATCTATAAATGACAACAGTGTCAGAACACTAAAAGAGAGAATAAATGGTGTAGGTATAGAACTTTCAAATAGAGAGGAAGTCAAGGTGATATCAAGTGATAAAAAAATGGTTCAAACTCAGGCAGATAGGCATAAATTTCAAGGTAACCACAAAGACAGTTAACAAACCTACTCTTCAAAAAAATAAAGAAAAAAGTAAAGTATCAGTAAACACAAAATCTACAAAAATGAAAGAAACAAAAAATCAAACAAAATGAATTCAGCACAGGAAAGTAAGAGGAACAAAGAAAACGTCAGCACCGTAAAAGAAAACACTACAAAATGACAACAATAAACTCATACCTATCAATAATCACACTGAAAGTAAATGGCTTAAATGCACCCAAAAAAGGCAGAGAGTGACAAAATATGTTTGAAAAAACGGGACCCATCAATATGCCGTCTACATTAAACACACCTTAGACATAAAGACATAAATATATTAAAAATCAAAGTACAGAAAAAATATATATCAAGCAAGCAGCAACTGAAAAAGAGCAGGAGTGGCAATACTAATCTCAGATAAAATAGACTTTAAAAAAAAAGCACAGAACATCTAGAAACTCAACAAAGATACAGAAGATCTAAAGACCACAATCAAAGAACTTGACCTCATAGACACATGTAGAACATTCCACCCAACAGCTGCAAAGTACACATTTTTTACCAATGCACATGGAATGTTCTCCAAAATAGACCACATCTTAGGCCACAGAGCAACCCTCAACATATTGAGATAATACAAAGTATCTTCTCTGATCACAATGCCATCAAAGTAGAAATTAACAACAGGAAGAACAAGGAAAAAAAAATCAGATACATGGAAACTGAATAACACCCTGCTTAAAAAACCCTGGGCAATGGAAGAAATCAAAGGTAAAATTAAAAAATTCCTAGAATTAAACAAGAATGAAAACACATCATACCAAAACCTTTGGGACACAGCAAAGGCAGTGCTCAGAGATCAATTTATAGCAATAGATGCACACATCATAAAGAAGAAAAGGACAAAATCAAAACATTAGCAACACAACTTGAACAAATAGAAAGAGAACAGCAAAAGAAGCAAACAGCCACCAGAAGAAAGGAAATAATAAAGAGCAGAGCAGAAATAAATAGAGAACAGAAAAACAATAGAAAGAATCAACAAAACCAAAATTTGGTTCTTTGAAAGGTTCAATGAAGTTGACAAACTGTTGGCCAAATTGACAAAAGAAAAACAGAAGAGGATGCAAATAACCCAAATAAGAAATGAAATGGGGAACATTACAACAGACCCAACCAAAATAAAAAGAATCATAAAAGAGTACTATGAAAAACTGTACTCCAACAAATTTAAAAACCTAGAGGAAATGGACAAATTTCTAGAAACACATTACCTATCCAAATTAACACAAACTGAAGTTGAAAATCTGTACAGACCCGTAACAAGAGAAGAGATTGAAAAGGTAATAAAAAAAAAAACTCCCAACAAAAAAAGCCCTGGCCTAGATGGCTTCACTGGAGAATTCTACCAAGCATTCAGAGAAGCGCTTACACCAGTACTACTCAAGCTATTTCAGAACATAGAAAAGGAAGGGATAGTGCCCAGTTCATTCTATGAAGCAAGCAAAACCCTGATACCAAAACCAGGCAAAGACACCAAAAACAAAATTAAAGACCAATGTCTCTCATGAATATAGATGCAAAAATTCTCAACAAAATGCTAGCCAATAGGACTCAGCATCATATAAAAAAAATAATAATACACCGCGACCAAGTAGGATTCATACCAGGTATGCAAAGATGGTTCAACATTAGAAAATCAATCAACGTAATCTACCACGTAAATAAAATAATCATATGATCATCTCAATCGATGCAAAAAGGCATTCAGCAAAGTCCAACACCCATTCCTGATAAAAACTCTCAATAAAATAGGTATAGAATGGAAATCCCTCAACATAATAAAGGGCTTCTATACAAAACCAACAGCCAACATCATTCTTAATGGAGAGAGACTGAAAACATTCCCCTTGAGAACAGGAACAAGACATGAGTGTCCTTTATCATCACTCCAATTAACATTGTGCTGGAATTCCTAGCTAGAATAAAAAGGAAAAAAAAAGAAAAAAAGGGCATCCAAATTGGTAAGGAAGAAATAAAACGGTCCCTATTTGCAGATGATATGATAATATACATAGACAGCCCAAAAGACACCAAGATAAAACTACTGGAACTAATAGAAAGATTCAGCAGAGTAGCTGGATACATGATAAACATACAAAAATCAGTTAGATTCCTATACACCAATAAAGAGAACTACAAACAAGAAATCAGGAAAACGATACCATTTATAATAGCTCCTAAAAAATAAAATACTTAGAAACAAACATAACCAGGAACGTAAAAGACCTATACATACAAAATTACAAAACACTACTGCAAGAAACCAAAAAGATCCATATAAATGGAAAAACATACCATGTTCATGGATAGGCAGACTCAATATTGTGAAAATGTCAATTCTACCCAAAGCAATCTACAAATACAATACAACCCTGATCCAAATACCAACAGTGTTGTTTAAAGAGATGGAAAAACTAATCATTAAATTTATATGGAAAAGGATGAGGCCCAGGCTAAGTAAAGCACTATAAAAGAAGAAGAATAAAGTAGGAGGACTCTCACTACCTGACCTCAGAACCTACTATACAGCTACGGTAGTCAAAACAGCCTGGTACTGGTACAAGGACAGAAACATTGATCAACGGAACAGAATTGAGAAGCCAGATGTAAATCCATCCACTTACAGTCATCTGATCTTCGAACAAGTCCCAAAGTCCATCAAATGGGGAAAAGACAGTTTTTTAAACAAATGGTGCTGGCAAAACTGTATGTCTATCTGCAGAAAAATGAAACAGAACTCATACATCACACCATACACAAAACCTTATTCAAACTGGATCAAAGACCTAAATACAAAACCAAAAACTCTGAAGATCATAGAAGAAAAAATGGAGACAACACTAGAGGCCCTAATACACGGCATGAACAAGATATAAACCATAACTAACAATACACAAACATAGGAGATAAGCTAGATAACTGGGATCTTCTAAAAATTAAACACTTAAGCTCATCAAAAGAGTTCACCAAAAGAGTAAAAAGAGAACCTGCAGACTGGGAAAAAAAATTTTGCTATGACAAATCCGAAAAAGAGCTAATCTCTAAAATCTACAGGAATATACAACACCTCTGCAACAAAAATACAAATAATCCAATTAAAAAATGCATAAAGGATATGAACAGACACTTCACCAAAGAAGACATTCAGGTGGCTAATAAACATTTGAGGAAATGCTCTTGTTCACTAGCCATTAGAGAAATGCAAATCGAAAACACAATGAGATGCCATCTCACCCCACATTACTGGTGAGAATCAAAAAACAGAAAATAACAAATGTTGGAGAGGCTGTGGGGAGATTGGAACTCTTATGCACTGCTGGTGGTAAAGCAAAATGATACAACCATTTTGGAAAATGATATGGTGCTTTCTTAGAAAGCTAGAAATAGAAATACCATATGAACCAGTAATTCCACTCCTAGGAATATATCCTGGAGAAATAAGAGTCATCACACAAATAGACATATGCACACCCATGTTCATCGCAGCATTGTTCACAATAGCAAAAAGATGGAAACAACCTAGATGCCCATCAATAGATGAATGGATAAACTATGGTACATACACAAATAGAGTACTACACAACAATAAAGAAAAATGATGAATCTGCGAAATATCTCACAACATGGATGAATCTGGAGGACATTATGCTGAGTGAAATAAATCAATCACAAAAGGACAATATTGTATGAGACTACTATTATAAAAACTCATGAAAAGATTTACACGTAAAAGCAATCTCTGATGGTTACAAGGGAGGCGATGGATGGGGAGGGAAAAGCACTAAAGAGACAATAGATAAGTGGTAACTTTGATGAAGTGTAAGACAGTATACAATACTAGGGAAGCCAGCACAACTTGACCATAGCGAGGTCCTGGAAGCTCTATAGACACATGCAAACTCTCTGAGGGACTGAATTACTGAGCTGAGGCCTGGGGACCATCTAGCTCAACTGGCATAACATAGTTTATAAAGAAAATGTTCTACATCCTTCTATGGTGAGTAGTGTCAGGGGTCTTAAAAGCCTGCGAGCAGCCATCTAAGATACTCCACTGGTCTCACCCTGTCTGGAGCAAGGGAGAATGAGGAAAACCAAAAACACAAGGGAAATATTCGTCCAAAGGACTAATGGACCACAACTAGCACCGCCTCCACCAGACTGAGTCTAGTATAACTAGATGGTGCCCAGCTACCACCACTGCTCTAACAGGGATCACAGTAGAGGGTCTTGGACAGAGGTGGAGAAAAATGTTGAACAAAATTCTAACTCACACACACAAAAAAAAGACAAAATTTACTGGTCTGACAGAAACTGGAGAAACTCCGAGAATATGACCCATGCACACCCTTTTAACTCAGTACTGAAGTCACTTCTGAGGTTCACCCTTCAGCCAAAGATTAGACAGTCCCATAAAACAAAATGAGACTAGATGGGCACACCAGCCCAGCGACAAGGACGAGAAGGCAGGAGGGAACAGGAAAGCTGGTAATGTGGAACCCAGGGTCGAAAAGGGGAGAGTGTTGACATGTTGTGGGGTTGGCAATCAAAGTCACAAAACATTATGTGTATTAAATGTTTAATGAGAAACTAATTTGTAAAACTTCATCTAAAGCACAATAAAAAAATGTATAACCAACGTAACAAGACGAAAAATCATATGGTCATCTTAATAACTACAGGAAAATTATTTGATAAAATTTATATTTATGAAAAAAATAAACAAATACTGTACAAGGAAACTTTCTTTTTTGACACAGAGATATTTCTTTTTTTTAAATTTTGGGTGGAAATATACACAACAAAACATACACCATTCAACAGTTTTTGCATGTGTAGTTCAATGACAAAGTCTACATACCTCACATTGTTTCAAATTCTTACCACCTCATATTTTTTCACCACCATTGAGTCTCTCTGCCTCTTAAAGTTTTCGTCTGTGCTTTGGGTTGCTATTGAAAATTTGATCTCATTTAGGTAATTCTTTAAAAAAGGACAATGTTCAAGGCAAACATTCTTTGTTAATTGAGCTGAACTGTTGTTTAGTTTAATAATGACTTCATGGGATAGATTCAATTCAAAGTTTAAAAATTATTTCCAGGCAATAGATTTGGGGGTTCACCCAGTCTCAATTGATCCAGTAACTATGGTTTCATGAGAATTTGAAGTTCTCTTCCACATTTTTCCTCCTTTTGATCAGGATCCATCTACTGGTTCCTTGATCAGAACATTCAATATTGGTAGCTGTCATGAATTTAACTGTGTCCCCCCACATATCTGTCAACTTGGCTAGGTCATGATTCCCAGTATTGTATGATTGTCTACCATTTTATTATCTGATGTGGTTTCCCTGTGTGTTGTAA
The DNA here is from genome assembly GCF_000243295.1 of Trichechus manatus latirostris. Classification (NCBI taxonomy): domain Eukaryota; kingdom Metazoa; phylum Chordata; class Mammalia; order Sirenia; family Trichechidae; genus Trichechus; species Trichechus manatus. The sequence goes on along the minus strand of NW_004444026.1, from coordinate 217,082 downwards.
ATGCTATCACTATGATGTAATAAGATGGATTAGTGGCAGTTATACTGATGAGGTCTACAAGATTATGTAATGTAGACTAATCTCTTCTGAGATATAAAAGAGAGAAGCGAGCAGAGAGACATGGGGACCTCATACCACCAAGAAAGCAGTGCTGGGAGCAGAGCATGTCCTTTGGACCTGAGGTTCCTGCACTGAGATGCTCCCAGACCAAGGGAAGACTGATGACAAGGACCTCCCTCCAGAGCCGACAGAGAAAGCCTTCCTCTGGAGCTGATGACCTGAATTTGGACTTGTAGCCTACTGGACTGTGAGAGAATAAACTTCTCTTTGTTAAAGCCATCCACTTGTGTTATTTCTGTTAAAGTAGCACTATATAACTAAGACAGTAGCCAAGCACCCTACATTTCTTCCGGTCTCATGGAGAAGGAGACAGTAGTTCATGGAGGCAACATTATAGACTTGCTTCTTTGATTCCTGGATTTATTTCTTCCTCTGTTGCTCCAGGAGAATAGAGGCCAATTGTTGTATCTCGGGTGGCTGCTCAGAAAGTTTTGTTTTATTTTTAATTTTAATTTTTTCTTGTTGTTGAAAATATACACAGCAGGACATACACAAATTTAACAATTTCTGCATGTACAATTCAGTGAGATTGATTACATTCTTCAAGTTACACAACCATTCTCGCCCTCTTTTTTTGAATTGTTCCTCCCCTACCAGCATACAGTCACTGCCCCCTAAGCTTCCTATCTAACCTTTACATTTGCTGTTGTCAATTTGATCCCATATAGATCTTTAAAAGAGTACAATCCTTGTTATGGATTGAATTTTTTCCCTCAAATATATGTGTCAACTTGGAGAGGCCATGATTCCCAGTATTGTGTGATTATCCTCCATTTTGGGATGTGTTGTAAATCCTAGTGTCTATGCCTGTGGTTATGGTACCATTTGAGAGTGAGTTGTCTGTTATGTTAATGAGGCAGGATTAGGATGGAACTGCCTTACTAGAGGGTGTGATTCAAGTCACCACCTTTACCCCACCCTTATTCAAGTCATGCCCTTACTTGAGTCACACCATTTATCTTACAAGAGATAAAAAGAGTGAGAAGCAAGAAGAGACAGGGACATCAATACACCAAGAAGAAGAAATGGGAGTAGAGCATGTCCTTGGGACCTGGGGTCCCTGCACTGACAACCTCCTAGAACCAGGAGACACAGACAGCTGTAACACCAGAGATGGCACAAATGGAGAGAAGCAGCGGCAGAGAAATGGTGGCAGCAGAAGCAGGATACCAGCTCAAAACAGCACGGGAGCAGACCCACGGAGTGAGAGAGAGATGACTGCCTTAAGGCAAGAGGCTTCCTGGCAGAGTAGGGTGTCTCTGACAACTTATCAGAGGAGCTAAAAAGCTTTGTAACACTTGCCCGAGCAGGCAGAGGCCAGGTCAAGCGGCCGGTGGGCAAGTGCCACAGAGAGCCCTACCTGTGGACATAGCTGAGAAGCTGTCCTGATCAACACAGACCTTTCTCCAGAACTGACAGAGAAAGCCTCCCCATGAGCCTGTGCCCTGAATTCAGATTCCTACCCTCCTAAACTATAAGAAAATAAATTTTTGTTTGTTAGAGCTGTCCACTTGCGGTATTTCTGTTGTAGCAGCACTAGATAACTAAGACAATGCACCAGGCAGACATACAAGGAAACTATCTTAATCCTATGATGGATAGCTACAAAATTAGATAAAATATCATACTTGATAGTGAAAATTTGAAAGCTTTTCCTCTGAGATTAAACCCAAAAAACCAAACCCATTGCTGTCAAGTCAATTCCGACTCATCTGAGATTAGGAATAAGTGCTATAACCAATTCTGCTTAACATTATACCAAATGTTACATCCAGTGCAATAAAATTCTGGGCATAAAGATTAGAGCAAAAATAAATAAAGCTTTCATTATTTACAGAATTTCTGAAAGTGTATGTAAAAAATCCAAAAGAATCTGCAGATACATTTTTAAAAATAATTAACTGAATAAATTTAGTTAGGTTGCTGGATATAAGATCAGTTTGCTTCTGCTGTGTAACAGACCACTCCAAGATGTCAGAACTTAAAAAAGTACTATTTTTCTTGCTCACAATTCTGCAGAGTGGTACTTTAGGCTGGACTCATCTAGGCAGGTGGGCTCACTCATATGTTTCAGGACTTTTAAGGCTGGTTGCTTGTAGATGGTGCTTTACATACCCCATGTTCATAAGCCCATTATTTCACCCTCTTCACTTCAAATGAGTGTATTGGTCTGAAGTAATATTGTCTAGAATCCAGTGTTAGTAAGTCAGGTACTTTGGAAATCCTGTGATGGTGGCCAGGAAGGCAAATCCCTATGCATAATAGATGTAAGGACAATTCCAGTAAGGACAAAAATCACTGTCTCTTCCAGGGATAAAAAGGCCCTATATAATCAAATAATCATCAAACTGCTCATTGGTCTCAAGGGATAATACCATATTAAAGGCTCACCATTGGCATCTAGTGTTGATATGTTGGGAATTCAGCCATGAGGAGAAAGAGTCTATGCTATTGGGCTCACTGCTAGCCTTCACCTGTGAATCCATGACCACTCCATGTCTAAGCACCAAAGTCCAGTCCTGACTGACATCCTCTGAATCAGTCATCCTGTATAACCAGTTGCCATCGAGTCAATTCTGATTCATAGTGACCCGATGTGTTTCAGTGTAGAACTGCACTCCATAGGGTCTTCAGTGACTGCTATCTTTTGGATATAGATCACCAGAGCCTTCTTCCAAGGCATCTCAGGGTAGATTTGAACCACCAACCTTTCAGTTAGTAGCTGAGCACCTAACTATTTGTGCCACCTGGGGTCTCTTCATCCTCTATACTTGTTAATTGCTTCCTCTGTAGTATATGTTCACTAGTGTGCATATATATAGTATATACAGATGCATCCAGTTCCTTGAGACCTCATCATCTATGTTCTCATACTGATCCCTCCAGGCTCCTGATCAGCATCAAAGATATTTGCCATTGTTTAATAGTGTGAATATCATTGTAAGATGTCATTTTCCCCTTTATAAACAATATAAAGAAGTGTACTGCCAACTTGGAGGATTTCACCTCACCCCTTTCCTCAGAACCACTCCTCCATGAAGTTTAAATGGGACAAAAATCTATTTTTCAATGAAACAAAGATATCATGCTGTAACAGTGTGGCTACAGTCATGAGATGGAAATCACAGTGATAATTAGAACAGAGGAATTTTAATATACAGAACTATTAACTGGTTGTCTTAGTTTTTACTAAAGACACAGAACCAGTAATAGACACAGACAGACAGATAGATAGATAGATAGATAGTTACAGGTATTACTTCAAGGGATTGGCTCACACAATTATGCAGGCTGACAAGTCCAAAACCATAGGTCAGGTGGCAAGCTGGAGACTCCGGCTGGCTCGTGGAACTCTAGGGGGCTGGCATTGAAGATACAGAAGCTCTACAAGATTAAGGTCCTCTAAAGTGAGTATGGGAGCCCCAGGAGTCTGCGACAAAAGGATTAGCAGTATATATACAGTATATATAAAGAAGCCGCAGTGGCGCAGTGGTTAACAGCTTGACTGCTAACCAAAAGGTCAGCAGTTCAAATCCACCAGCCACTCCTTGGAAACCCTATGGGGAAGTTCTACTCTGTCCTGTAGGGCCGTTATGAGTCAGAATCAACTCGACAGCAAAGGTTTTTAAAATTTTTTAATTTTTATACATGGTGAGACAACCTGAGGCTTATAAAACAGCAGCTCTTTCCAGGTTGGGGATGTAAGGGAGATACTAGAGCTTGAGCAGTGGTAGGGGAAGAGCACCATGCAGGGTGCTATGGTAGGGTGATATCTAACTAACCCCTTGTTAATACACCATGCTGTATGTATACACCTGAAAGTCCTTGCTAAAGAATAGTACATATATCAATGCTATTATTAAGACATATGTCCACCCTATAAAAGCCTAGATTTAATCTTTCACAAGATCCACAAGTGAAGCAATGTTCAAAGGTTGAGTACTGCCTATTTTAGGGGCTTGGAAAACATCTTGGGCTTTATATGGATCCACCCAGGCAAAGCATGACTCAAATCTACACAATTTCCAGATAATCATTCATTAACTGAAGAGCCTGTTAAAACAAAATCAGTATTTTTGAAAACAAAATAGCAAAATACAAAATATCTATAATGTAGTGTTTATAATATTTTTTATTCATTAAAAAACACAAGCTACTGCAATATGGTGGATCCAAGTTCAGTATAAATGGTGTCCTTACAAAAGAGGATAAGAGACACAGACAGAGGGAAGACAACCATGTTAAGAGGCAAGCAGAGATTGCAATATCAATAATCACTACCATCAAGCTGGGTAATAGGCATAGAACAGATACTCAGAGCCCTCATAAGGAACCAACATGGCCACCACGTTGATTTCAGACTCCTAGCTGCCAGAACTATGAAATAATAGATTTTTGTTCCTATAAGCCAACCAACTTGTGGTACTTTGTTATAGTAGCCCTACGAAACTAATACAGATTTTGGTACTGGGAACTAGGGTGATGCTGTCACAAATACTTGAAAATGTGGAAGTGACTTGGGAATTGGACAAAGGGTAGAGGCTAGAAGAGTTTTGAGGTGCTTGGTAGTAAAATTCTTGATTGCCCTGAAGAGAATTTTGGCTGTTAAAAGAGATTCTGGTGAGGGCTCAGAAGTGCAGAAAGCTGTAGGAAAAGCTTCTATTGTCTTAGAAAATATGTGCATTTGTCATGAACAGAATGTTGCTACGAAGACCAAAGAAGAATTGACAACTTCGAATTATGGTGTTGGTGAAGAATATTGAATATACCATGGACTGCCAAAAGAATGAACAAATTTGTCTTGGAACAAATTTGTCAGAATGCTCCTTAGAAGCAAGGATGGTGAGACTATGTCTCTTATACTTTGGACATGTTATTAGGAGGGATCAGTCACTGGAGGACATCATGCTTGGTAAAATAGAGGGTCAGCGAAAAAGAGGAAGACCCTCAATGAGGTGAATTGACACAGTGGCTGCCACAATGGGCTCAAGCATAATTGTGAGAATGGTGCAGGAAAGGGCAGTGCTTCATTCTGTTGTACATACGGTTGCTATGAGTCGGAACCAAGTCAATGGCACCTAACAACAACAACAGAAATGTGTACATGAAATATGCTTCTGGTGAGGCCTTAAGAGCAAAAAATGAACATTTCATTAAATGAAATGAATTTAATGAATTTCATTCATTAAATGAATGCAGATCCTTGTTATAAAGTGGCAAAGAACTTACCTAAATTATGTCTGAATATTTTGTGAAAAGTAGAACTTGTGGCTGATGAATGTGAGTATTTTCTTGAGATTTATAATCAATGTATAACAGGTGCAGCCTGGCTTCTCCTTACTGCTTATGGTAAAATGTGAGAGGAAAGAGATAAATTGAGGAATTTTTTTTTTTTGAGCAAAAAAAAAAAAAACCCTGTAACTTGAATATTTGGAAATTTTTCAGCTTATCCATATTTTAAAAATTGTGAAAGCATACTCTGGAGAGAATACTAAGGTTGTAGCTGGACAGTAATTTGCTAAGCAATTAGATGTGTGACTTATGAATCTAATCAACCATCTCAGCAGAGTCTGGGGGCCATGTCCTCCAGGGTTCCTCCAGTCTCAGTCAGACCATTAAGTCTAGTCTTTTTACTAGAATTTGAGTTCTGCACCCCACTTTTCTCCTGCTCCATCAGGGACTCACTGTTGTGTTCCCTGTCAGGGCAGTCATTGTGGTAGCCGGGAACCATCTAGTTCTTCTGGTCTCAGGCTGATGAAGCCTCTGGTTTATGTGGCCCTTTCTGTCTCTTGGGCTAATACTTTCCTTGTGTCCATGGTGTTCTTCATTCTTCTTTATTCCAGGTGGGTTGGGACAAACTGATGCATCTTAGATGGCCACTCGCTAGCTTTTAAGATCCCAGATGCCACTCACCAAAGTGGGATGCAGATCATTTTCTTAAAAAACTTTGTTACGACAGTTGATCTAGATGTCCCCTGAAAGCATGGTCCCCAGACCCCTGCACCTGCTACTCTGTCCCTCAAAGTGTTTGGTTGTATTCAGGAAAATTCTTAGCTTTGGTTTAGTCCAGTTGTGCTGACTTCCCCTGTAGTGTGTGCTGTCCTTCCCTTCACCTAAGATAATTTTTGTCTACTTTCTAGTTAGTAAATACCCCTCTCCCTCCCTCCCCACCCTCATAACCATCATACAATATGTCATCTTTTGTCACTTTTTTCACTTGACATGATGTTCATCTGTGTTGTACCGTATATTAGTATTTCATTTTTTACTGCTGATGGCAGTAGTGGTTCAATGGTAGAATTCTCACCTTCCGTGAGGAAGACCCAGGTTTGATTCGCACCTAATACACCTCATGTGTAGCCATCTCCTGTCAGTGGAGGTTTTCATGTTACTCTAATGTTTAACAGGTTTCAGTGGAGCTTCCACACTAAGATTAACTATGAAGAAAGGCTTCACAATCTACTTCTGAAAATCACCAATCAAAACTTTATGGACCGCGAAAGTCTGATCGGCAACTGATCATGGGCATTATAGACATCAGCAACTGATTGTGGGCAGCATTTTTAATTGGGTTCTTGTTATATAAATGAGTCAAAAATGGCCTCTGTGTATTGGCCCCAAATTGTTTACTTCTTCGTAGCAAATTGAGGCCCCTTACCCCCAAAAAGCCTGCTATCACCAAACTTAAATTTGTACACATCCAATTATATCAAAAATTGTCCAGATAAGCAGATTTTTAGCCACTTAGAGCTTGCCAGCTTTGCAAGTGCTGTGAAACTGCATCCACCACCTGCTAGCCCTAGATAAGTTAAAACCCTATAGTTTTAAGGATCCCCATCTGCCTTGTCCTTTGGAGTTCTCTAACCCAGAGACTCCCCACCTTGCTGCAGGAGGACATCACCAAACCCTCCCTCCCCATTTCTTTTCTTCCTGGGGTTTTTCATGCTCTCTTCCTCTTCTAGTGGCTCCCAGCATTGCTTGACTCTGGCAAACTTCTTGCTGTGGGGAGTGGCCCCTGCATGAGGCTGTCAATGTGTCAGCCCCAGTAAGTAGCTTGCTGTGCAGTGCTTCTACCTTATGGTCATATCTTTTTCCTTGATCTACCACAAATTCCCCCAAACCCACAACCGCTGTCTTTTTCCAAACTTTCTTTTAATTGTGGTAAGTATAAACATGTAGGAGCTCTGGTGACCCAGTGTTAAGAGCTTGGCTGCTAACCAAAAGGTCAGCAGTTCAAATCCACCAGCCACTCTCTAGAAACCCTTATGCGGCAGTTCTACTCTCTGCTAGAGGGTTGCTATGAGTCAGAATGAACTCGACGTCAATGGATATGGATGCAGGTATGGGTATAAACATATAACAAAACATTTGTCATTTCAACATTTCTTACGAGTAAAATCCAGTGACATTAGTCACTAACTTATTTCACTCAAAACAATATTTTCAGGGTTCATTCATGTTGTAGTATGTATTATGTATCAGGACTATTTCTCTTTACAGCTGAGCAGGAGTTCATTGTATGTATGTATTAAATTCTTTGTCTTTGTCTTTCAACATTTTAATAATCATATGTCTTGGTTTAGATCTCTCTACGTTTACCCTAGTTCAGTGAGCTTCTTGGGTGTGTAAATTAATATATCAAATTTGGAAATTTTCAGCCATTATTTCTTCCAATATATTTTCTGCTCCTTTCTCTTCTTCAGGCACTAACACAATGCATATGTTGGTGTACTTAATGATCTTCCACATTTCTCTGAGACTGTGTTCATTTTTCTTCTTCTTTTTCTCTGTGTTCTATAGATTGTACAATCTCTATCAATCTGGCTTCATCTCTGCTAACATTTTTCTTCTATCAACTGAAACTCATTGTTAATATTCCCTAAAGAATATTTCATTTGAGTTTTATAGTTTTCAACTCCAGTATTACCAATCATTTTTTAAAAATAATTTATTTATTGATATTCTCTACTCAATGAGACATTGATTTCACATCTTCCCTTAGTTCTTTTTTAATATTTATTTTTTTGTGAAAATATACAGAGCAAAACAGAACACTCAACACTTCTACATGTACAATTTATTGACATAGGTTACCATCTTCATGTTGTGTTGTTATTCTCATTATCTCTACTCAAATTATCTCACCACTACTGAGTTAGATTCTGTGCCTTCAAACTTCTCATCTTTGCTTTAAAGTTACTGTTGTCAGTTTGATTTCATAAAGATATGTTATTTAAAAGAGGTCTATACTCAAGGTAAACATTCTTTCCTAACTGAGCTAAACTATTTTTTGGTTTAATGATGACTTCAGGGAATAGTTTTGGTTCAAAGTTTAAAGATTATATCAGGACACTAGAATTGATGATTCTTCCAGTCTCAGTAGGTTCAACAAGTTTGAATTCCATAAGAATTTGACTTTATCGATGCTTGCTCTTGTTCAAACAAAATGGCTCTTTAACAAAGTAAATATAAGTACAAACATAATTTCACAAATGAATATGTATGAATTGACTTCAGACATGTAGCTGAGTAAGAATTAAAACTCTAGTAAATAATTAAGAAACATATTTCTTAACAACATGTGCTTCTGAAACATCATCATTGCTGGTGTTTGTCCAAATCTTCTGTGGAACTGTAATTTGCAGCAGTGGTATTTCAGAATCTGCAGTGAGCAAAACACATATGGACGTTGCCAAGTCTATAGCTATCCTTGGTCTTTCTCTCCTTATGGTCTTCATTTCTCATCACTCTTTCACCTTTCAAGTCCAATATGCACACACACACACACTATAAAATATTTTGTATGATTTCAGGAAGAGGCTCCTGTAGAAGTGGGAGTATTACCCTATTTCTGCCCAGAAACACTTTGGGGCTTGTTGACTCCAGATCCTAGTGAGTTAAGGGTTGAAGGTTGGTATCTGGCTCCTTCCTTCCCTCATCTCCCCAGGAGATGCCTGCCATCTTGTGCAGGGTTAGGTAAGTGCAAGACAGCTGTCCCAGTCATGCTCTGAGCCCTCCAATCACCGAGGCCAGCAGAAATCTCCATGACTCCAGTACCCTGAAACATGGTGGGCAGGCTTTGGGGTGCCTACCCGTGGCCTCCCTAGGGCGGCCCCTGGGCTCTTTCCAGCCTGACCTGAGGTGCTAGAGCAAGAAAGGCGATGCCCACTATGCCCAGGAACACTGCAAGAGGCAGTTCTATCCAGTAGGGTTTACTATCAAGCAGGTTTACTATGGCTAGTAGAAGTCAGTCAGCCAAAATCAGCGAGGAGCAGCAGAAGAGGCATTGCATGGCTGGCTGGCATCACCATGAGGACGTAGGTCTGTTGGGGAAGCAACTGCTGCAGCTTGAGGCTGCAGCGCCCTGAGCTCTTGGCCATGGCTGAGAAAGTTACATGAGGCCAAAGGGGAATGAAGTAGGAAGGTGTGGTTGTTGTTGGAAAGCAAGAGTTTGCATCCCAGGAAAGCCCATGCACACCCTGCTGCTACACACACACATGCACTCCAGAGCCTGCGCTTTTGAGAACATGGGCTTTATTTTCGAGAAGTTTGAAATTTTAAATGTCATCAGGAGTAATGTAAGGTATAAACCACTATCTCTCTTGAAATAGGCCATTTGCTGATGAAGTTTTTGGCAATATTACTTTTCCATGTCATAGCTTTCTGGTACAATAGCAGAATTACTGTAGTGAAGGAAAACATAAAAATATAAATTCACATATTTTTAGTAGCAGACAATTGCTTATTTTAACCATTTCTACTACTGGATTTATAATTTAAGGTTCAGGTCAAACACTCACATGTATATACATAAACACACACACATTAAAAGCATCAAAATCAATTCTATTGTAGATGAGCTTGTTTCTCAGAAAAGTAAAGAGTCTGAATAAAAAGCTAAGGATAAAATATATACATGTGTATTTTTTATTTTTTAGTATAGATTTATAATTTCAGTATCAGGCAAAAATATTACAACTATGAAATGGTTTTAAAAATAATAGACTTTACAGTTTACAAATACAATGCAATCCTGATCCAAATACCAACAACATTCTTCAAAGAGATGGAAAAACTAATCATTTACTTTATATGGAAAGGGAAGAAGCCCCATATAAGTAAAGCACTACTGAAGAAGAAGAATAAAGTTGGAGGACTCACACTACCTGACTTCAGAACCT